>NC_056660.1:64232500-64375000 GCF_018350195.1 Panthera tigris | reverse complement strand
TAGCTTCCATTGTGTTGGTATCTAAATCTCGCAGTGAAATAAATGCATGCCAGAGCGGCTTAAACACTTGGCCTTTAGCACTGAATTCAGTTCTCAGACTGCAGCTTGTAGAGCAGCCAGAAAATGCTGATTTATGATGAGAATAAAAGAAAGGTGGTCTCCATGGTCCTGTTTCGTCCTACACAGCCATGATATTTCAGATACCTTAAAGATGAATTCCCATTTTAAAGATGAATTCGCACCTCTTCCATTGGAGTTCTCTCATACTGGAGACAGATTTGTGGACAGGGGAGGGCTTATTCTTGCTTTATTTCCTCCAGATTCATACTTTATCTGAAGTGAATTATCCTTTTCTTGATGCATATGCATTATATTATCTGTCATGCACTTCCTCTCTGCAATGAGTTGAAATAAAAGCAATTATCCCAGGGCTTCCCCCTTCATTCCCCTCCTCGACTTTCTGAGTACAACTGATAATCAGAATGAAGCAGACATTAGCATTTTCTGCAGCAGACAGTGACCCAGCATAGAGACTCTTGAAAGAAGGAGCATGATTGCCGCTCTCCTGTTGCTGTCATCCTCTTGCCTGAGTCAGAAATAAATGAGAAACCAGCAATTCTCGTAGGGAAAGTACTTTCAGACTTTTATGTTGATGGTTAAAGTGCTCTAGATTATTGGTCTCTGAAAACGAACACACTACTAATCTTACTTTGACTGCTGACATGTAAAATGTGTTGTGCAACTAACACAGGGAACCATTTTGAACAAAACAGAATGATAGTAAACGTTCAGTGATTATGAAAACTTTCTAGAGTTTTTGCCTCTTCATCGCTCAGATTTATTTGGACCGGTGCTGCACCGTGTACGTTAATAGTTGCTTAGAAATGTCCTTGTACAACAAGGGTGGGTCCTCGTGCGCTGGCTTTTGGGCAAATGATTATGAGACCATTGACTGTTACTCTCTCTGCATATAGGGGGAAAGCTGATATAAAGACCTTTGTAGTGTGTCAAAATGGAATGAATAGGATCTGACTGAAGCCTCACTCACCTTTCTATCTTGATATCTAAGTCTCCCTAATTCCAGCAGCATGCACGGTGCATGCAGGAGCCCCTCAATGCCAGCATGGTATTTGCAGGAGAAGTACTAACAGCATGCACTCATGCTCGCATTGACACCCGTGTCTCTTCCAATTCTTACAATGCTTCTATTCCTTCAATTAATAAATAGGTTGATGGTACCTCTTCTGGGGAAGGTATTTGTATTCATTTAATTGAGAAGACTGACACCCCAGATGATGAACATTTTTGTCTGAGTAATTGCAGAAGCCCAAACCCATGCCCCTCCCTCTTAATTGCTGCATCTGACCGGACACCAGAGCTTCGCAGGCTGATCAAGACAAAGACTCTGCTATGGGACCTCGAGCAAATCTTGCTTCATTGCTCACAGTTCCAATTTACTCAATGAAACGCAGAACTTTAATAGATCTGGGATTAAAAAAAAATATTCGTGCATCATCCAATGTATAAAACAAGTTCTTTGCAAAGCTCTTTTAGCCAAAGTAGAAGTGGCATCCAGGGCCCAGACTGTGGCTTTTTTGGACAAAGGGTATTTCCTCCTCACATTAGAACCAGCTGTTGTTCTAGTTGGTTCCTTTCTGCTGTGTGTGTGTGTTTTTTAATAAGCATATAGTGATATTAGCAAAAATGTATATATAATCAAGAATTGTTAGGACAGTCAATTCTGCTATGATGAGATGTATGTGTTCCTAAAAATCATCGTGCCAAGAAAAATAATACAATAAGACCACAGGGCTTATTGAACAAAATGGGGTAGAACACAGCGGTCACTCTGTCAGCAACACCTGGCGAAGTTGAAGAGGACTGACTATCCCAGTTCTTCAAACATGGGAACCCTGCTCTGAGTCCTTTCCTGATCTGATATGTGGCCATTAGCCCAACTGTCCATAGTGATTGAGTCAATGTCACCAAAGGAGTTATTTTAGATAGCTTTCCTCCTACCCTTTCTTTCCTCCTATTTTAATCTAGTGAGGACATAAACCTCTGAGACCTTGAAAAATAATCACTTGCCTTGCTCCCCAAATTTCACTTATAGACAACCTGAATTCTCAGGAGTTGGTAATGAAAGGTATGAGTTAATACAGCCAGTGTTAGTGAGAATGATGGCCATGTATCAGGGATCACGTGAAGTTCTTTACAGCCATTGTTTCATTTTGTCCTCACTATAACCTATGAGGTGTGGATGATTCTTTATTAAACAAATGCTTCAAAGGAAGGTTAGTAATCCACCCCCAAATTTATAGAGGAGATGAATAGTTAACGTGGAAATGTACATGCTGATTTGCATGCTACCTGATCGATGCACTCTAAACCCTGAATAGAGCAACCCTGAATAAACCTATGAATAAAGCAATGTACTCTGAAGCTGTGATGCCTCTTGAAAAGGGTCCTAGGTAACTGGAGTGGCAATCCAAGACCTCTTAAGTTACATGCGTACTGACCATAGGCCATCCTCACACTTCTAGCTCCCCTTGCCAGATTGGGGGTCCTTTTTTCCCCTCTGCCACTGCCTCCTCCCTTCCACATCTCCTTCTACCAGATGCCTCCTCTTTCCAAACCAGATGTCAATGAGTTTCAGATTGATGGCATCCACGGGTCACTGTGTCTAGCTTGCCTGACCTGATTTCAGAGTTTGCCACTAATTTGGCCACCTTGGTGCCTACCTGGACCTGAGTTTGGTTGCCACATTGGGGAGTTGGGACCTGACTTTTCTTTGACCACAGTCTTCCTCTATGGGCCCTTGCCTTGCACCTGATCCCAAATGAATCCTTAATGAAGCTTCTCATTTTTGAACATGACGCAAAGTTCTTTATCTTTTCTGCCAACATCAGTACTTTACTACCTATGCTGAGCTGAACATAGGACCAAACACGTTCATGTTTCAAATGACCTAAAACAAAGACAAAGTCCTTTTCTCCGGAATCTCTCTAACAAGCATCCAATTCTAGCATTGAAACTTATTTGTTCCCTTCTGTAGTTCAAGGAGCCAGATACCTTTCCTGTGGGTATGTAAATTGTGCATGTCTTCCAGTGGGTCCAGGCTTTGTTTCCTTATGATGGAGAACACCGAGCTTTGAACACATTTTCACTGAATTGCTCATTTCTACAGGGAATTCATTATCTTTGCTATTTCTGTTTTCAAAACCAGGACACCTACTGCCCTTTCACACTCAAAATGATAGCTGTCACAAGGAGATTAATGAGCATCATCAGGCTGATTTGGAAGAGACTAGAGCAGTGACAAAATAATTGTGTCATTGCCAGTAGGAATGGTAGAGTGAAGAGAATGAGTTAATTGATTTGTACACCAAAACCAATCTTCCAGAAATTAAATACTTTTCAGGATTTAGGAAAGGATGGTCAATTTTTCTTGGTAGTAGCTCCTGTTTTCTGCTGCAGAGACAACCTGTCTGTCCTCTCTGAGAAAAAGGATTTTGCTGCCTGCAAATTACACTCTCATGTACAAGTTAGATTTTCGCGTTGCTCTTCTTTCCATTAGGGCCTGAGTATTAGAAGAAAGTCTTAGTCTCTTGGTGGTGGTTTGGTTCACATTGTTCTAGTAGAGAACACGACTCCTTTGAGGAAGTCAAAAATGAGTGCAGACAAACTGTTCAGGCAAAACCAAACAGCAACTCAAGTGTTGAGAAAAGGGAGTGGGACTGAAATGTACAGTCTGCACAAAGCATCCCTTCTCTTGTCTCCATTTTACATCTTCAAAACTGTTATTTGCTGAAAGTGTAGGACAGAGACACTTCTTTATTGTGCTATTATACACACACACACACACATTGAGGAAGAAAAAAAGACTGTTAGAATCTAATTGACAGAGTGAAATTGCTTTTACATTGTTTTGTGCTTTGACAGCCAACTCTTAACGTTATTTAAAAGGGAAAAGGGGTCCATGTCTTATGCTAAGAAAATGTTATTTCTTCCCTTATTGTAAAGTGAGCGATTTTTGGACAAAAAAAGTAGTGACTTGTTTCACAGGCTTCTTCAAACAGGGTTGCAGTTAACTTTCTACAGTAATGGATATCTGCCATATAAAGTGAGCCATATTGGATATTCAGATATACTTTTATTATAAGTAACCTTGGAGGTCACAGTCCAACCCCTTTATTTTACAGATGAATAGACAAATTGAAACTTTGAGAGGGTCAGTGACTTACCAGAGTCCTCATGGCTCTCTAGAGGCTGACTGAAGTGTACGATTGCTCCGTTGTTCCTGACATATGATTAATTCTACTTCCTTCATGAACCTCCATACATTTATGGGATTAGTACTATTAGGAAATAAATTTTGCCCCCTGGAACTGCACATCTGGCCCCAAAGAAAGGATGGAGTAGGTATACTCCCACCAGTAGAGAGGGCCTGATCTCTCCTCAGTTTAGGACTAAGAGGAAGCCCATGGAGGGCCCAGAGTTTCCTTAGAAAAGCTCCCAGGGTTTGGCTGAAAGCAGGATTATAAAGAAAATTAGGTCAATCTTTTACGTCTTTCCTATCCTCCTACTTGTAACTCCAGTTCACTTTTCCCACTTCCTGGACCAGTAATCCTGGCGTAATTATGACTTCCTGGCCTTTGCAGTGGAAACAAAAATCCTACTGATATTCCTATTGCATTTTTAACATACCAGAGATTCACTCAGCTTCATGGATTTTTTTTCTTGAATATATTTTGTCTTATACTGAAAATCTGGTTTTAATATTAAAATTAATACTTTAATACATACAGGATGTAAACAAGGTATACGTACATACACGTTTTAAACTATAGGTTTTGAATTTACGCACACGCACACATACAATAGTTTAAAACAGCCATGTTATTACAAATATCAATTGCTGAATAAAATTTAAGATCCCCTTCTAGTTCTTTATTGCCTTAGAATTTATCTTATTAAAGATGGGCAATTAAGTACTGTCAATATAAGGTTTTTTTGTTTTTTTTTTCCTCTGAGATGATTTGTTGTCAATTTCTCATACTGTTAGATTGGCTAGTTTTATTTTGTTTTCAATTTTAGGGCTCTTTCACTCATTTTGTTTGGATTTTGAATTTTAATGTGTAAAACATTGAAATAGACCCCAAATCAGAGTTATATGAAAAGGAACACTCATATGTGTTGCTTCCGTAATCTTCCCCCTTCAAATGTAAACATTTTTACTTTCTGGATTCTCTTTGAAGGTTTTGTGTTTGTTGTTGCTGCAAGTATGTTTATTTTATGTGTGTGTCTTTTTCCTCTCTTTTCTTACTAAACATAGCTGTAATTTCCATTGTTCTGTACCTTATTTTCACTTGACAGTGTATCTTGAAAATTATTCCATATCAATATAGAGACATCTTCCACATTCTTTTTCCAGGGAAGGAGACTGTATATTACTTCATTGTTTTGATTTTCCAAAATGTATTTCACCAGCTCCTTACTGATAAACACTTGAGAGGTTTCGATTTTTTTAACATTACAGATAATGCTGCAGTGAATAATCTTGTTGCAATGTCATGTTGTATTTACAGGATGGATGTGCCTTTGGGATAGATTCTTAGACATCGGATTGCTGGATCAAATGGAAACATTTATCTGTAGTATTTTTAGAAGTTGCCAGTTCTTCTAAATAAGGGAATTATTTTATATTTCCATTATTAATATATGAGCCTGTGTATTTTCTAATAGTCTTGTCAATCCTGTTTATTGTCATTTTAAGTTTCTCCGTCTCGTATGTGAGAAATGATACTTCATGGGGCACCTGGGTGTCTTAGTCGGTTAAGTGTGGGACTTCAGCTCAGGTCATGATCTCTGTTCCTGCGTTTGAGCCCCGCCTTGGGCTCTCTGCTATCAGCGCAGAGCCTGCTTTGGATCCTGTGTCTCCCTCCCTCCCTCTGCCCCTCTCCTGCTTGCTCTTTCTCTCTCTCTCAAAAATAAACAAACATTTAAAAAAAAAGGAAATGATTTGTTTTGCTTTTTTATGTTCATTTATTTTTTTAATTTTTAAAGAAATATTTTGAGAGAGCGTGCAAGCAGGGGAGAGTGGCAGAGAGAGAGAGAAGCAGGCTCTGCGCTGTCAGGAAGGAGACTGACCTGGGGCTCAATCTCACAAACCCGAGATCATGATCTGAGCCCAAATCAAGAGTCGGTGGCTAAACTGACTGAGCCACCCAGGTGCCCCATTGTTTGGCTTTTTTAAACTTATGAGTGAAGTAAGCATCCTTTCATATGTTTAAATGATTATTTAAAGCTTCTTGTGAAGGCAAGAATTCTTTTTAACATTACACGGTTATAACTCTGATAATAAAATTTCATAGAAGAATATAATACTTCTTTGTTAAGTAATATCAATTGCATTTGACATTGTAAAAAAATAGGGACAGTACATGGAAAAATAAAGCTGTTTGCTATATTACTGAAAGTTTCTGAATTTACTGATTCATGATGTTAGTAATTAAGATTTTTTTTTCTCTTATAAAAGTAGCATATGCCTCTTTTTATTTGGAGAGTCTATAGAAGTAAAACAGTTATATCACCTAAGGCAGCACATTTTGGAATATTTCCTTTCAGTCTTTTTAAGCACTTTTCAAACATTATTGTCCATATTATTTTTGTTTTCACATTAGTAGACTATTTTTTTTAGCATTTTAGGTTTCCAGAAAAATTGGACAGAAAATACACAGAACATGGAATATATCTCCATATATTTAGATTTTCTTTCTTTTCTTTTTTTTAAATTTTTTTAATGTTTATTTATTTTTGAGAGAGAGAGAGACAGAGCACAATCAGGGGAGGAGCAAGCAGAGACAGAGGGAGACACAGAATCTGAAACAGTCTCCAGGCTCTCAGCTGTCAGCACAGAGCCCAATTGTGGGGCTCGAACTCACAAACTGTGAGATCATGACCTGAGCCGAAGCCAGATGCTCAAATGACTGAGCCACCCAGGCACTCCTAGATTTTCTTTCATTTCTTTTATCAGAGTTTTGTAGTTTCCCTCCTATAGCATCTGTATATATTTTGTTAGATTTGTACCTAAGTATTTTATCCTTTTTGGCATAATATAAATTGTGTTGTGTTTTTAAATTTAAATTTCTAATTATTTATTGCTGGTAAACTGTAAAGCAACTGATTTTTGTACATTAACTTTGTATCTTGAAAACTTGCCATTACTACTTATTATTGACAGTTTTTGTTGATTCTTTGTGGTTTTCTATATCAGGTAAATCAAGTAATTTGCAAACAAAGACAGTTTTATCTTTCCCTTCCCAACCTGTACACCTTTTATTTTCTTTTGTTGTCTTGCATTAGTGAGAACTTCCAGTACAATATTGAATAGGGGTGGTGAGATTGTTTTTGTCTTGTTTCTGTTTGTAGGGAAGAGCATCTAATTTCTCACCATTGTTGTCTGTAGATTTTTTAGTTGATATTCCTTGTCAGGTTGAAAAGGTCCCTTTTATTCCTACTTTGTGGAGAAGTTTTATCTTGAATGAGTGTTGACTTTGTCAAATGCTTTTTCTGCATCTAAATATGATCATATATTTCTTCATTAGCTTGTTGATGTAATGGATTACATTAGTTGATCATTGGTTGTTAAACCAGTCCTGTGTACTGAGAATTAATGCCACTTGATCACAGTACATAATTCTTTTCATACAATATTGAATTTGGCTTTGCTGATACTTTGTTAAGGTTTGCCTCTATGATCATGAACGATATTTGTAGTTTTCCTTTCCTGGTAATGTTTTTGTATGATTTTGATATTATGTTGGCTTCATAGGATAGGTTAGGAAGTATTCCCTCTGCTTCTGTTTTGTGGAGGATTGCAGATATTGGTATGTCTTTCTTAAGTATTTGGTAGAAAAAACAGTGAAATCATCTGGGACCAGTGTTTTCTGTTTTGGAAGAAACAATAATTATTGATTCAATTTCTCTACTAAATCCACTCTGACAGTGTCTGTCTTTTTAATTGGCATAGTTAGACCATTAATATTTAAAGAGATTATTGATATAGTTGGGCTACTATCCTCTGTATCTGTAACTATTTTATATTTATGGTTCTTTATTTTGTTGTGTTTGTTTTCCTTTCTTTTTGTGCCTTCTCTTGTTTTAACAGAATTTTGAATGTGTCCATTTTCTATACTCTCTTAATGTATCAATTATGCTTTTTTTCTTTTAAGTTTTCATGATTTCCTTAGGCTTTGCAATCTACACATACAACTAACCTAAGTTAGTTTGCTTATAAATAACACTATAGCACTTCACAGTTACTGTGGGTAATTTAGGGAGTTCCCAGTTCCTTTCCCTTGTTTGTTGTAATGCTGCCATTTTACTTATCCATAAGCTTTACTCACCCAACATTGTTGCCATTAATATTTTGAGCAAAATTTTAGTTGTTAGATCAATTAAGAAAAAGGGAAAAGTATTTTACTTTCATTTATTCCATCTCTAATATTTTTCTCTTTCTGTAGATTCTAGCTTCTGAACACACTTTTTCTTCTCTCTTAAGAACTTCTTAACATTCCATATCTGGCAGATCTGACAAAAATCCTCTCGATTTTTGGTTGTTTGAGAAAGTCTTTATTTGTCTTTTACTTTTGAAGTATAATTTTGCTGGATTCAGATTGCTAGGTTAGTTGCTTTTTTTCTTTCAACACTTTTTTCCCCACCCCTCTTTTCTTCTTTCAACGCTCTAAATGTTACATTTCATTTCCTTCTTGTTTGCATGATTTCTGAAGAGAAATCTCATGTGATTCTCATCCTTGTTCCTCACTCAGTAAATGAGTAAGGTGTGCTTTTGTCCTCTGGCTTCTTTCAAGATTTTCTTCTTTGATTTTCTGTAGTATTCTGTTCATTCTTTTTTTCCTTTTTCCTTTTCAGTTTTGGAATTTTTACTGACCTAACTTCAAGCTCATTGAGTCTTTTCTTCCTTTATGTTTACTATACTGAGGAGCCCATCAGAAAGCATTCTTTACATCTTACAGTACTTTTGATCTCTAACATTTCCTTTCATATATTTTTTTTCAGTGTTGCCATCTTTCTGCTTACATTATCTGTTATTACATGTTGTCCACTTTTACGATTAAAGGCTTTAGTGTAATAATTTAAATTTTTTGATCTAACAATTCCAAACTTTCTGCCATACCTGAGTCTGATTCTGAGGCTTGATTTTTCTCTTCTGCCTGCATTTTGGCCTTTTAGTGTGCCTTGTAATTTTGTGGTTGTTGAGAGCTGGACATGATGTATTGGGTAAAAGGAAGTTAGGTATAGTCTTTTGATGTGAGGCTTTAGGTTATCTGGCTAGGAGTTAGGGTGTGTTTTACTCTTTGCTATAGCTGTGGTGTCAAATGATAAAATTTCTTCTAGTGTCCTTGTTTTTGTCTCCCCTGATGTCTTTGACTTCTCCTAGATACTCTTTCTCAAATGTAGTTTGAAGTTTACTGTTCTTACAGTCACAATCCCTTGTGAAACAAGAGCCCTATTGATAAGCTAGTAAGTTGTGGGGAGAGGGGAAGTGTTTTATACTCCTTTGATTAGATCCCATTCTTTTAGTGAACTTCCACAAGGGCTTCTCCCTTTCATTTCCATCACCTCAGTCAGATGAAGAAGGGAGGAAGACTATAGGGGCTGGAGTTGGTATTTCCTTTCTCCCACCTCAAAGGTGAGAGGTGGCTAGAGTGTGAGTGTTTTCCTTCCTGTGGTCTGTCAGGTCCAGTAAAAACCCAAGTGAGTTTGGTTTTGGTAAAATAATTTCTCTAGAGGGTAGGCCTTTTTTTAAGGAGAACAGAAAACTCTGGGTGTATTTCAATGGTTACCTTCCCCCTCTTCTCAGAAGCTTGAGAGGATTTCTCTGTAATCTTTACCTGAGATTCTGGTACGGCTCTAGGAGTTAAGTCATGGAAATGGGGGTGTCCTTCCAAGGCTAAATCCCCAACAAATTTCTCTCTCTCAAGCGAGTCCATGCTCCATCTCTGGCAATTAGCCAGTTATATTTCACGAGTGCCTGTCAGTTGCGGGCTCCAGTAATGCTTCTGTTCTATGATTCTGTCTAATAATCTGCTTCTGTTCTATAGATTCTATCTATCTCTAGTTCAGGAGCAGCAATTTGTTCTATGACCTCAGTTTTCTGACAGATCTAAAAAGACTTGTTAATTTTCAGTTTGTTCAGTTTTTCTTTTTTCTTTTTTCTTCTTCTTTTTGTGAGATAGCAGTGTGGACTTCTAAGATCTTTTTCACATGTCTGGCCAGAAACCAATGTATGCTATTGATTTCTTACAAACATTTTAAGAAAGATAATAATCTGGTATATTTTTTTGTTCCCAGTTTTTTTTACTTTTTATGTTTTTTTGATGGAATTACATAAATGATTTCTCTTTATGGGAATTTAACAACAGAAATTCTTGGTAATGAGAATTTAAGCATTGCCTTTTAAAAATACTTAACAATTTTTAAATGCCTTTTAAAAGTTTTAAAGCTGCCTTTTAAAAATTTTCCTTTTTAAATTAAATAATACAGATTAGAACTTATTTTGAATGTTAATGTTATTTTTTTTGTTGGTACCTTTATATGTTTATTAGCCTACATGTAAAAATTTCCTTCTTGAAATATCAATTGAATCTCTTTTTCTACCAAGTAATTTGTAGCTATTTCCACACAAGTAGATATATATTTGTTCTGAAAAATAACTCCTTTGGAGAAAAATATTCAATTTTTGTGACTAACTTCTCAATGAACAACATCTTTCTCTATTATAATCTGTCTTATATTGTGTGATTTGTCTTTTTATGGAAGCTAACATTTGAAGTGTTGAGACCAGTAGAACTTCCTGTAAAACGACCGGTATTGATGCCAAATTAGACTTTCATTTTAGTCTGAACTTTCTTGTGAAGTAATAATAACTTCATATGACTTCTTACAATCCATAGCTATCAAAGTCCTATCTGTTGAACCATTTTGTTTCATAAAACAATGAATGCTTCCAAACTGTTAAAGAAATTCTATTTCAGTACACTGAAAAGTCTTAGTTATAAATGAGGTATATGGAGCCAACATCATCATCACTCTTTAGGGACAAAAGCACATATGGAAACACTTCATGGATTCATTAAATATCAATCCGAAATAACATAACATCAATATTGGTAGCTCAAAAATGGTAACAGCTGACAGATGGCAACCAATTAGAGCAATTAGCAATTAACTTGTGTGTCCCTGTCCCACCTTCACCCTTCTTCACTGGCTCCATAAATTCCTACAATCCCTGGAAATGTGTCTGTGATTCAGTCTCTGCTATAGACCATTGGGATAATGTATTTTGGGCAATTAATGAGGATGGATTTGGAGAGAAAGAGCATGCACCCTAAACAAAGAAATGCACCCTAAGACATCTTTCCTAGAGTGAAAGGGAGTGCTAAAAATGTTACAATTTTTGAAATACTTCTATATTAACATATAAATAGGTTTTACTATATTGGTGGCCCTATAAAGTAGTTCAATTGAAAAAACATTTTTTCAAATGTTTATCTTTGGGAGAGCTCAGTGGGGAAGGGAGAGAGTGAGGGGGACAAAGGATCTGAAGTGGGCTCGGCACTGACGGCAGCAAGCCCAACGTGGGGCTCGAACTCATTAACTGTTAGATCATGAACTGAGCTGAAGTTAGATGCTCAACCAACTGAGCCACAAAGTTTCCCCTCAGAAAACATTTTTATATACATGGGGAATATACAATGGGGACAGGACCATTTCTTCAATAAATGGTGCTTGGAAAACTGGACAGCCACATGCAAAAGAATGAAACTGGACTACTGTATTTTACTAAACACAAAAATTAACTCAAATGGATTAAAGAGTTCAATGTAAGACCTGAAGCCATAAAATTTTCCTAAAAGAAAACCTAAGTGGCAAGAAATCACTTGGCAGTGATTTTTTGAATCTGACACCGAAAACAAAAACAACAAAAGCCAAAATAAACCAGTGAAACGGCATCAAACTAAAAAGCTTCTGCAGAGCAAAGGAAACCATCAATAAAATGAAAAGACAACTGACTGAATGAAGTAAATAACTGAAAATCTTATATATGATAAGGTGCTAAATTCCAAAATATATGAACAATTCATTTGGCTCAATAGCAAAAAAAAAAAAAAAAAAAAAGCCAAAACTGATTTAAAAATGGGCAGAAGATCTGAATAGACATTTTTCCAAACAAGTGCATGTAAAGATGCTCTACATCATTAATCATCAGGGAAATGCAAATCAAAACCATAATGAGATATCACTTCACACCTGTTAGAATGACTACTATCAAAAAGACAAGAAATAACAAGTGTTAGCAAAGAAGTGGAGAAAAGGGAACCCTTGTGTACTCTTGGTGGGAATGTAGATTGGTGCCACCAATATGGAAAACAGTATGGAGGTTTCTAAAAAAAAATGTAAAAATAGAACTACCATGTGATCCAGCTATCCCACTTCTGAGTATCTGAAGAAAACAAAAGCACTAATTCAAAAAGACATATGTGCACTCATGTTCATTGTAGCATTATTTACAATAACCAAGATATAGAAACAATCTAAGTGTCCATTGATGGATGAATGGATATATCTAGATATATTTCAATAAAATGGATTATTATTATGCCATGAAAAATAATGAAGTTTTGTTTCACTCACAACATAGGTGGACCTCAAGGGCTAAATGAGATAAGTCAGAGAAAGACAAATACCATATGATCTCCCTTACATGTGGAATTTAAAAACCAACAAAGAATAAAATCCCCTCAAAGCCTAAGTTCATAGATGCAGAGAACAGAGTGGTGGTTGTATGATGTAGGTGGTAGGAGAAATGGGTTAACTTTAAAAGAAAAAAAATCAACAAAAATTAAAACAAATTTCCAAAAACACATATAGCCATATAAAATACTCCTTTATAATGATCCTATGGAAAAAACCATAAAATAATTATTCTTGGTATATATTCACATACTACTCAGTTTTCATATCTCTAATACCAAGTCAGTGTTATTTTTCTGAAGAATGCATTTATTTAATAAAGTAATTTTCAATCTAAGAATTGCCTGAAATCTCTAAAGTTGTATTTTATGGTTAATAACATTTGAAATTGTTGGTATTTTTGATTTCCTTTTTTACTTAAAACATAATTTTTAATTAAGGAACTACTTCCTCTATAGCTGCTAAAGTATACCTAGTAAACTCAGAGAAAATTCTATTAAATGAAGTTTATAATGTGTTATTTTTGTATAAGTATTTTAGTCTTCAGCGTACCTTCATTTGAGAAACATTTTCAAGATAAAATTTGTCCAAGTCTCTAATTATGCTTATTTTTAACATTTACCAAATTTAGATGCTATAAAACTAGAGGACTTCTTTATTGTATTCAATTCAGGTAATCAATATACGTTTATGTAATTTTGAATAGGATTTTCATCAAAAGATTATTCCTACAAGTTGAAATACTAAAAATATAGAACTTCAGGGGAGAATTAATTTGTTGAATAATTTGATTTAAAATTTCCAACTGATTTTGGACAAAATGTAACCAAAATTTAAAGGACTCATTCACACACACACACACACACACACACACACAAATGCAACACAATTATAGGGCACTAGGGTGTTTTACAAAATAATACTTCAAAGGTTTCAACTTTCTAAAACTGTTACAGGCAGCAAGAAGAAATATCTGTTACCATGCAGAAATATTTCTAAAATTCAATACCAACTCCATCACAAATTTTAGATGGTTTTCTCTTGGTGTGCATAGTGTGTGTGTGTGTGTCTCCACACTTTGACAGCTGCACTTCTATTTCAATTTGAAGGGTAGCATAGGGTTTTGGATACATTAATGAAATGTATGACCACTGCAACTCATTCCAAGAACATTTATGATGTGCAGGCTTTCTTAATTGAGCAAGAACATTATTTATATCATGATACTCAACATTGACCTCTATCAAAATTTGTGTTCATGTTGTCACTACAGAACAAGTAATTTTCTTAATATTTAACATTTAAACCCATTTATCACAACATTTACAATGTTAGATGTTTCATCTTTGACAACATAAGCTTTCAAGATCTTTACTTTGATTCTATAAGTTGAATGAAAAAATAGAACCGTTAATGGAATTAACTGATTTTCTGGCTTCACGCATCCAATGTGACTGATCTAACAGTGGCATCATTTTACTCTTTATAAAGTTCTTCTCTGAAGAAATTAACACAGGCAAGTTTATAATCCATGCTCCATCTCTTCTAAAATCTCATTTATTTCTGCCATTTCAGTAGTCTTCATTTAGTAGATGAAGGAATACAAAGATGAGAGCACAGCCATACAGTTGGAGAGACATGTGGAGCCTTCTGCAAAATTATTCCTTAAAAAAGGCAAACAATCCAGGTGACAAAATACAACCCTTGCTCCACTCTTCAAGCCATGGTGCCCTATGGGGTTGCATCATCCTGGAAAAGTGGGTGAATTCTTAAATTAGTATGAATCACTGACTGCTTTCAAACCATGTGTCCACAGAGCGGCTGCTGCCTAGATGGGGTATTATGGTAATTCATATAAAGGTTTCCTGTGGACGAGGTGTTTCCCTGAATACAACAGTAACGAAAAAAATTTTTTTTGAAAGCTCAGAAGAAGAAATGGCATTCCCCAAATCATTGCCATCTAGTTCCCAACACCTTACATTATCAGAAACCTTTAATTTAAATTTGATTTGGCTAGAGAGACCATTCTAGAGCTTCAACCTCTTAAAGTTCAACCATAGATGCTCAACATGAAGCATTTTAAGGAATGTTGCATTCCTTAAGGAATGTTGCATTTTGGAGATTTTGTTCAGTCTCTTAATGAAATGTGCTTCCATGTGACAAGCTGTCGAGGAATGCTGTAGCAGCAACTTTTCCTGTAATTTTATGGTATGCCAAAGAGACACTGGCTTGGTGAAATGTATGCTCTTTTTCCAAATATATAACTCAGGTGTTGTTGCTTGTGTTAATTATGAACCCTGTAAAGTTGTGGGGAATTACCATTTCGATGAAGAAATATGAAATCATTATCAGCTACAAAACATTCCAATTAGGTCATTTCTAGAACTACACTGTTCCCCAAAGTCTCTTGTAACTCAGCATTTGACATAAGCTGTATCCCTCAGATGGCAGGCATGCTTAAAATTTTGGGAAGGTGGAGGCAGAGGAGTCCCTCTCTTTTGTTTTTGGGACAAACTATCACTTGTTTTTAGTTCAGAGGGAGACTGAACACAGCTAAAGATAAGTCATTAATATGAATTCAGCTCGCAAAAGATTCCCTTTTATGATAAAACAGCTTTTATCTATAGAAGTCCAAAGATGGCAAACATACATACAGGCTTCTCCAAAATGGTGTGAACAGCTTGACAGAATTGTATATCATTAACCTGATAACAGCAGTATCGTGTCAAATCAACAATAATGTAGCATCTTTACACAAAACTTGCAAGATTAGGGCATGATAGCTTTCATTTTCTTCATGTTATTTTATTCCCTTTTGCTTATGCAAGATAAAAAAAAAATTATTGAGTTATTCATTGCTCCTTTATTTGTGGTACAGTCATCTTCATTCTGCAAAATAATAATAAACCCCTTATGAATTGAAGTGGGATGTGAGAGCTCACCAGATGTAGCTGTATCTCTCACATGAAAATAAACCGAATGTTTTCCCTAATCAATCAGAATGAGTAATGTTGATGGGCTTGGCACTGACTCAATCAGGGCCTCCGGCGTCAGCTACCCCGCATGATTTCATTTTGCCAGCCAGACTAAAAAGTGCTTTCCCTCCTTCACACGGGACAACTTTATTTTCGCATGTTCACCTTAACAAAGCTCAAAAGGAATTCTAAAAGCTTTGCCTGTCTCATAAAATGCTTACCATATATCTCTACAGGATGGTGACTGTACTACCGTGTTTCATAATAAGAAATAAAGTGGCCAAGTAAACTCTACTGAGGAGCATAAACAATCATATTGGTGGGAAGTTGTTTATTGTCAGTCATGCTCCAAGGTTGCATTTTTCAGCAATTTTGTTTAAAACTTCATTTAAACAACTGCCTGCAATAGAAAATCCTGGACAACTGTAGGGCTATCTTTGTTTCAGTCAGTTTTGAAATTATGACTGAGTTAGTGACACCCCTTAACTTTCTATTTTTAGTGGGGTTTCACATGCTTGGTGAAGCATTTTTGAGTTTCAGTGTATATTTCCATAATGATTACCATAATGATCTAGTATAGGCATATTTTTATTTTTTCAATTTTTTTATTAAAAAAATTTTTAAATTTTAATGTTTATTTATTTTTGAGAGAAAGAGACATAGAGTACAAGTGGGGAAGGGGCAGAGAGAGAGAGGGAGACTCAGAATCTGAAGCAGGTTCCAGGCTCTGAGCAGTCAGCACAGAGCCCGACACGGGGCTCAAACTCATGGACCGCGAGATCGTGACCTGAGATGAAGTCGGACGCTTAACCAACTGAGCCACCCAGGCACCCTATAAGCATATTTTTTAAAGGTGTTGGTCTTTTTTTTAAACCAGTTCTCTTGTTTATTTCACAGTTAACACAATAAGACTTCTAGGGAATTAGAGGCAACTAGAAAGCAGATAATGTGCTAAGACTTTTATTTGTGTGTTTGTCTTTATAAGCATATAAATATACTGCAACTTGAAATGATTTACATATATCAGATTATTTATTCCTCACAACAATTCCATTTTACAGGTAAGGAAACTGAGGTATGGAGATTTCACTTCTTCAATGATGGTCACACTGCTTAGAAATGGTGGAGACAGATTCCATCCTCAGCCAAATCTGATTCCAGAAGTCATATACTTGACTTTTACCCTACACTGTTTCGGTGGAATCAGGTTTTTTGTTTTTGTTTTTTATCTTTTTGAAATATTTCTTTCTACCTTTTCTGAAGGTTCTTTGGTCTCAATGATTCCTAAAGCTAAGCTGAGATTGGTAATTCTGGATTTGAGTGGTGTTGGGCAGGTGGTGATGGAGAGAGCTACAGACATGAACATTTCCAGTAACTGCCTTCCTGGAATACTCACAGTGAAGAGAAAGGAGGTCAGGCACATTTCTTCTTCTTGAATACTGCCATTAAGTCCTACTTTGGCATTTCTACACTGACCCACAAATAAACTGTGGTTTTCATCATTGTTATCTAGTACATAGCCATGGTAGTTATTGCTGAAAAGAGAAGCACTCAGTCTGTGATGACAATTTAGTGATGGAGATATCGCTGGTGGGCATAGGGTCTTCTTAGATTGTAATGCAGAACGTGGCCTTGTAAAAAACTATACATCCTAGAAGGTGGTGAGTCATTGCCACCTGGTGGTTAAAGCGATTTAACCTTCTATATGGTAGATACCTCAGCAATGACATGGTCAGTTAGTTCACATGATTTTATTGACTTTTGGCAATGAAGATGATTAGTGACATATGCTTTGAAATAAGTTCATATCCAGAATTCATTTCCATCTCCCCCAAATTTTTATATTTCCTCTATTCAACTCTTTCTTCCTTCACTTCTATTTCAACTCTTCCTCTGCTACTTTCATAGAATTAGACAACTATCTTCCGAAAACTCTTGATTCAGGATTTTGCCCAATGTTCTTCATTCTGAGACAGGCTTTATTTTCTCATATATTAAGAATATATCTTGATTGCTCTGAAGATATAGCTATACACCTTCAAGGTTATTGTTCAAA
The DNA here is from genome assembly GCF_018350195.1 of Panthera tigris. Classification (NCBI taxonomy): domain Eukaryota; kingdom Metazoa; phylum Chordata; class Mammalia; order Carnivora; family Felidae; genus Panthera; species Panthera tigris. The sequence goes on along the minus strand of NC_056660.1, from coordinate 64,357,189 downwards.
GATTTGTGGTTTCTGAAAAGCTTTGAAATCTGATATAAGGGATGAATATATATATATACACGTATATATGTAAATATATAAATATGTGGTATATATGTAAATATATATGTGGTATACATATGATACACATGTCAATAGATGTGTGATATTATATATAAATGAATGTGAGATATATATATATATGAAATACAACCAGTTGTTATTGTTATGATATGTTTGAAGCCAGATGTATGAATGATTCGGAATCCAGAAATAAGAAGTAGCTATATGTATAGCCAGTAAGTACTGGCTTATGACATTAAATAGGATAAAACAGGAGATGAGTACCAAGAGAAAAATATATTCAACAGGCATCTATCAATTGTAGTCCTTCCGATTTCATTTAATATCAAGGCTATAGTGTGTAGAAAAAAGATCGTGGTGCTTAAAAGAAGGAAATACTTAACTTACAAATGCAATAATAGGCACAAAGTGAATATCTGTATTACTTCTCAAAGCTTTTGCCCCAAGGCAACCATAGAGCAGGCTGAAACCCACAAATATAATCAGCAATCCATGTCGTTCTTTCCTTGGCAATTTTCTGTCTCCATAGTTGTAGAAACATCATGGAAAATCTTGTGTGTCAGGTGAAAGCTTTTCTTTTCAGTTATGGCAATAACTTTGTCTATTCCCCACTCTTGTGTGTGTGTGTGTGTGTATGTGTGTGTGTGTGACAAAATGCCACCTTAGGAAAGGCTTAGTAGTTTTTATCCTACACAGTGTAGGGTGTCTGATATTAAACCCCTGTTCCTCTGCCTTTTCCTTCTAGCAGTAATAGAAGTGTTTTGGGGAAGGATTTAAAATAAATAAATTCCTATTTTCCAAAGCCATATTAAAATAGACTACGTGATCCATGTTATTAGACAACCACAGAAATAAGGTTTGTGCCATTGAGCTAAGTAGCTAATATTTTGAGAACCATTTTAGAGACCCTGCTTCTCTCCTAATCTTGAGCTCCAGTTTCTACCTATATATACAGATATTTTCTAGCTGTATAATCATGCATAAAAATATAATAAAAGGGGTTAAGCACCCCTCTTCCTTTTTGTCAGCACCACATCTCATTGTACATTTTATTTCTACAGGATCTCATAAAGACAGCTATGCATCAGCAGGAAAATATACTTCCTAACATTCAAAGTCAATGATGCAGATAATAGGGAACCAGCATCCTCAGTGTGGGATACATACTGTCCTCAGTCCCTGGCCCAGATGTTGGTAACAACCAATAAACTATATTATACACATATATAAAAAAAGCAGCTTGAAGGAATGGCCTGCTTAGCTAGATTTATTAGGAGAGATCTTTAATATGCCATATGGCAGCTTGGCTCTTCCAAGCGGGGCAGCCCTGTGAAGGAACGGATTGAAGCGTGATGACCATCCCCGGCACCAGTGTTGATGCCTCCCCAGGGAAGCAAGTGCTCGCTGCAGGATTGCTCCCCAGTGTCACGCATGTCATGTACCCTAGTAGTCCATTAGGCCTCAATATGTTTTCCATCAGAGCTGGGATCTCCATTACCCCTACTGTTTAGAGCAATCTCTAGACATCTTTGGGATGGGGGATGTGAGAAGGGGCAGGGCTGAGATCCATCATGCTATATAACATAGCTTTTGCCTTTTATCAAGACACTTTGTATAGGATAATGCAAACCAAGGAGTTTGTGATCGTTTTAAAGGCTATCATTCAAGGAAATGGAAAAGTGGCATATTGTATGTTGTTTGGAATGCCAGAAAGCACAAAACAGATTTTTCTTCTACTTGAAGGTAGCTGTGCGAGAACTGTGTGAGAACTGTGTTTTCTTTATTAAACATAACACTTTCCACACATAAAGGCCTTTATTCAGCGATTTGTATCAACATTTGTAGTTTCTTTTCATTAACGTGTAAGATAATTTTATCAATTTCTAGAGATGATAGGGAACAGTCACTATGATATATGTATATTAACTGTATCTTTGCAAATTAAGGGTGCAAATGCATTTTCCAGGCAAACGACAGGTCAACTTTTATGGCCTAAAGACCATCTTTATTATTTAATTTTTAATCAAGGTTTTGCTGTGTCTAGGAACTGACTTTATGAAAAAAGAATGCCAAAATATGTTTTGTAAATGCAAACTCCATGAATAGAGAAGTATCTAAAATCAAGCCTTGAAAAGGACATACATCCCTTATATACTTCTCCAAAATGAAAACTCTGAGCCTAATCATGAGGAAATACCAAGCGAACACAGTTTGACGAATATTCTAAAAAATAACCAGCCTGTAATCTTCAAAAGTGCTAGGTTATGAAAATCAAAGAAAGACTAAAGTTCTAGGTGAAGGAGACAAAAGAAGCATGAAAACTAAGACATGGTTCTGAGCTGAATCCTTTGGTTATGAAGGACATTGTTGGAGTAATTGATAAAATCTGAATGGGGTCTGTGGAGTAGATTAAAACATTGCAAAATTTCTGATGTTGATGGTTGTATTGCAGTTATGTGGGAAATATCCTTTTTTTGTAGGATATGTAAAATAAAATATTCAGAAGTGACAAAACATCATGCAAAATTTTACTCGGGTGATTCTGTAAAAAAGAAGTTTTTTTTTTATAATAGTCTCCAAATTTTCTCTGTATTGAAACTATTTAAAAATAACAAATTTAAGCTAACTTTTGGGTCTAATTTTTCTTCCTTTCTCTCTTTCTTTCTCTTTCTTCCTCTTTCTTTCTTTCTTTCTTTCTTTCTTTCTTTCTTTCTTTCTTTCGGCCCCACAGGGATGAAAGCACTTATTAATTCAATCAGTAAAAGCAACTGAGTCTGGTTAATTACATTAAAGAGATAGCTAGCTAATTACTTATCATTATTTCTGGGATGTATCAGTGCTATAAGATTTAAACAATTATGAAATAATTGTATGGGTAAAATGGCATTTAATATTTTAATTTGTTGCCAAATCATCTGATTAATTTCTAGATAATAAACTGAGTAAATGCCACAGAAACATTCACGAACAGAATTATGCCATTAAAATACAGTGCATGTTCTTCAATTCAGTGCAAAGTTTCTCATTAACTTTTTGAAGTACAATTTTCTCTTTGTAGCAAGGCCAATTTCACCTATAAATATGGCGTCTTTGACAGAAAACTTGTAGTACTGTAGGCAGTGTCTTGTTTAGCCTTTGAGCATTAACTGATATTTGAGGAGTGATATTTGCAGAAGAGCTGCTATGGTTTCAAGTTGACAAGCCATTAACTCTTCTCTCCCTAAAGCAACTACTAAACAATTCACTTGGAAATTTTACAATTAGATTTTCCACTTAGCTGTTTACTGCTTATTACTTTATTCTTCCTCTAGACCCTTTGAATTCTTTAAATATCTGTAATATATCTGTGTTATTTTTTTTAACTGCCAATTTTTAAAATTGATGGGTGATTAATTATGGAAGAGTAAACCCAACATGGGCATATATTCAGTTTGAATTGTGTTCATGTCTATAGTTAACAGTACTTTATCTTAATGTGGCAGGACTTATTTGGACTTTTGAGCAAATGCATGCTGAGTGAAAGAAACTGTTGTTTGTTGAGTAGCTGATAGTATGATTGGGTATAGACTTTTTGCAGTTATCAGTAGAAGAAAATTATGACTATGCTTAGTCAGGGAATTGGTAAAAATCTTAAAAATCCAGCATGCTCAATATCTTTAGTCCTCTGAAATAAAGACCCTAAGACTTTTAGAAGCTGTAGGATTGGTCCATGGACTCTCAGGTATTATCAGTCTTCCACGGTATCACAAGAACCAGATACAGACAAAGGGTCATTATAAATGTCACATAAGAATAAACCCTAATGGAGTTTCTACAAAGAGTCTTTTCTTTAAGACCTCTGCATTGTTTTCTTTATACGATTTTATCCTGGTGGGCCATGTGAGCCAAGAAACCATGATAGAAAATTAACTTGTAGTCATAAATTATCAGTTTTAAGCTTACTGGACCTTGTTTTTCTATGAAGCTCATGGAAAAGTGGTTAACAACTGGGTACTCTCCTTGCACAGACAGGGCCATTCCATGCCTAAATATTTTGTCACATTCTTTCTCTGCTCTCAGAAGAATATCTTCAGAGGTTGAGCAATTTTCCTTAAGACAAGCAGAGTACATGCTCAATCTTATTTTATCTAGGTTTTCTGTTCTGAACAGACTGGAAATGGTGTGTGCTTGGGCATTAGAAGAAGGGCAATGCTGTTCCTACGGTGATGTTTCTATAGGTCACCACTGACTGGGGCCTCTTATGGCATCTGTTACAGAATTCCAGCTGTGATAGGGAAGTCCGTGCTGAAGGGTCCCATTTAGACCACAGCAACTGGGCCACAAGCAACTAGCCTTTCACATCTGTGGGAAGCTTTTTATACCTCAGAGGCCCACACAGACTAAACTTGAGTCTAGAGGAGGTTGGAGGAACTTTCTTCACCTCTCTGGTCTGACGGACTTCTTATCCTCCTTGAGTAGAATAGGGAAAAATTAAGTTGATGATAAAAATTTAGAAGCCATAGGAGAATTCTGTACATTATAAGCTCATACCCACTGTTTTTTCAAAGAAAGGGTAAAAATAATTTTTAAAAATTTATTTTCTTTGTTTTATATTTTGATGATGGAAATATTTTAAATATTTTGCATTTTCCTGCTAGGTATTTTGGCAACTATAGGACAGGAATGTGGGAAGAATTTATTTTTTATAGTTCTGGGGGATAAGGTCAGGAAGAAAGGAATTGTCTGAAGTCTAACTTTCCCCCTTTTAGTTATGACTGGAGCATTCTGGCATTGCAAGTATTTCGGTATTGGCTTTACATTCACACATATTTTTAGTAAAAAATATTGACACATTATTAAAAAATGATCGTCTTATTTTTAACCAAATTATTTCATATTTCAGCAGATTCAGTGAACATAATGCATTTGAATTCCAAAAGAGTTTTGATAGAAATTTTGGAGCTAAAATAAATGCTGTTTTAAGAATATATTCAAAGAAAAGAATCTCCTCAGAAAATTGTAGTAGCAATAAAATTTTTCAAACTTTTGGGGCGCGTGGGCAGTTCAGTCGGTTAAGCATCCAACTTCAGCTCAGGTCACGATCTCACAGTTTGTGAGTTTGAGCCCCACCTCATGCTCTGTGTGGACATCTTGGAGCCTGGAGCCTACTTCAGATTCTGTTTCTCCTTCTCTCTCTGTCTCTCGCTCATGCTCTGTCTCTCAAAAATAAATAAATGTTTAAAAAAATTTTTAAAAATTTTCAAGCTTCTCAGCTCACAATGTTTACTATAAGATTTGGTGATCTTCATTGGGAAGTAGGGTATAAATACGAAATATCAACTTGGACATATTTAATAGAAATAAGAGATTTCTTTTCATGTAACTGCAACATCTGGTTAAAAATATTAAGAAGTGAAATAGTAATATCACTGATTTTTTAAAATTCAACCAATTTTTAAGAATATGGAGCAGCTTAAGTCTTCCTAAACCAAATTATTAAAGTGGATCTAAAATGTTAAAAATTAAATATTTGCCCATTTCTTCACTGGGTTATTTGTTTTTTGGGTGTTGAGTTTGATAAGTTCTTTATAGATTTTGGATATTAACCCTTTGATACGTCATATGACTTCACTCATATGAAGACTTTAAGATACAAAACAGATGAACATAAGGGAAGGGAAGCAAAAATAATATAAAAACAGGGAGGGGGACAAAACCTAAGAGACTCTTAAATATAGAGAAGAGAGGGTTGCTGGAGGAGTCGAGGGAGGGGGGATGGGCTAAATGAGTAAATGGCATTAAGGAATCTACTCCTGATATCATTGTTGTACTATATGCTAACTAACTTGGATATAAATTAAAAACATAATTAATAAAAAATTAAATACTCCTTCCAAGGAGGAAGCAAATCATCTAAACTTTCTCCAAAGCTTAAAAAATTCTCACAATTACTAATTTTTTACTTTATTTTTATAGCTATGAGATAGTTTCTGTTACTGTACTTACTTTATGTTTAGAAATAAGTATCCAGTAGTATAAAATACTTAGTACAATATCTTTTGAGTCAAGTATATTTAAAATTTTTTCTTTATGTGTGTAAGCATGTCCCAATTCCTTAATTATATTCAAATGGAATTTTGAATCTATTATTCTGTAGAAACAATGATTTAAACAGTGATTTGGATCCTGGCGAATCTAATTTTACCCTTGTGTTTGGCTGACAGGTAGTATGCCTTAGTCTGTCTGGGCTGCTACAACAAAATAATATTGAATGGGAGGCTTATAACAACAGAAATTTATTTTGCATAGTTCTGGAGGCTGGGATGTCCAGGACCAACATGCCAGCCAATTCTGTGTCTGGGGAGTACCCATTTCCAGGCTCATAGTGGGCCATTTTTTCACTGTGTCCTCCTACAATAGAAGAGGCAAGGGAGTTCTCTGGGGTCTCTTATAAGGGCGCTAATCCCATTCATGAGGACTGTGCCTCATGCCCTAATCATCTCTCAAAGGCCTCACTTCCAAATACCATCAAATTGGGATTTGGTTTCAACATATGAAATTTTGGAGGACACATTCAGTCCATCGCGTAATGCTACTGCTTTTCTAGACATTATATATCATCTATAGCAAGATTTATTGAAGTTCCATCTTAGGGATATTGGAGAAACATCTTGACTCACACTTGCAGCTTTTCTTATTTGACCGTTTCCTTTCCCCTTATACTTGCCTATACTCTTTACTACTTCCCCAGTTCCTGGGGATGGTCAGGTGTTCTAACAAAAGCAGATTTTGAACATCACAACTCTAGAACTAGTAGAGATGGGGCTAAGGTCTCTCACTGCTAAAGGATGGAGTAGAGTCTTTTGGAGGTTGAGCAGAGGATACGGGTTCAAGAAATGGAAGAATGGCAGGAGCTTCTATCTCCTTTGGGAGACTTGTCATTTAAGGAATCATCCTTTGACCAACAGCATCAGTATCATCGGGGATCTTGTCAGGAAAGCAGAATCTTGGGCCCCATTCTGGATGTACAAAATCAGGATCTGAATTTTAATTTAAGAACAACTTAATTTGAGAATCATTGGTTGGGGGAAGTGTAATATTTTTTTATTAGGGAGGACATGGTGTTCTCTCACTGCACCTTTATCACCCCAGCGTACTTATATGTCTTACAAAAGATTTTGTCATTGTTTTGGGAAGCTGACCTAAGATGCTCTATATTTTCACAGAACCACTGGGGCTTTTATCAAAATTTCTTTTGACTCCTTATTTTTTTTTTTCTAACCAACACCCGGTGTCTCTGTCCTTTGGACTTGGCCTTTCTTTCTATATTAACTCTTAGCTCCTCTTAAAGATCTTGATGTATTCTTTCTTTACCTGTTCTTTGGATTGACATTCCCATTTATTCTTTCCTACTCCAATTTTGTTTCTCAGATTCCAGAAATTCCCCAATAGCTTCTATGCTTACCAGGCTTGCTGCACCTTTCAAAGAAAGATTCAGATTATGTCAGGTATCCTTTTGAGGTCCGAAAGCAGGACATATATCTTCTTAAGATTAGAATTTTTAGGGAGGGAGAAGAAAGAGGAGTAATGTTCATATTGGTGATTAGGAGGTATCTTAGTCTCTTTGGGCTAAAGTACCACATTCTGGGTGGAATATCAACAACAGAAATTTATTTCTCACAGTCCTGGGGGTTGGAAGTCTGAGATTAGGTGCCAGCTTAGTCAGGTTCTCATGAGGGCCCTCTTCCCAGTTGCACATTGCCTGCTTCTCATGATATCCTCACATGATAGAGACGAAAGAGTGGAAGCAAACATTCTTGTGACAGTTAAGGGCACTAATCCCATTCATGAGGGCTCTACCCATATGATCTCATCTAATCCTCATTATCTCCCAAAGGCTCCAGCTCCCAATACCATCGCATTGTGGGGGTAGTGTTTCAATATAGTAATTTGGGGGGTTGTAAAAACTTACAGTCCATAACAGGAAGTAATAGAGGGACTCCATATATTCACTGTATGTTACAGATGAAAGGGGATGCTGGGATTGGGGTGTCTGGGTGGCTCAGTCAATTAAGCATCTGACTTTTGATTTTGGTTCAGATCATGATCTCATGGTTCATGAGTTCGAGCCTTGTGTCGTGCTCTGTGCCAACAGTGCGAAGCCTGCTTGGGATCCTCTCTCTTCCTCTCTCTCTGCCCCTCCCCCTCTCAAAAACAAACAGACAAACAAACTTAAGAAAGGGGACACTGAGACTCCAGAGAGGTTGAATGACTTGATAAGTATTTCAACGTTAATGAGAAAGCTGAACATAGTGCTAAGGTTATTGGTTCTCCTCTATCACCATGGTAACCACTAGTTTGAGTCTGGTTTGTGTTGTATATTTAAATTAATAAAAACATAAGAAAACTATCTTTCATGTACGTGGTACTGTATTGAGCATTATGTATGTATACCATCTATCTATTACTATAAATATTTTTTTCCCAATTTTCACAACAACCCATTCAAGTTGGCATCATTTTCTTTCTTTTCTTTTCTCTTCTTTTCTTTCTTTCCAGTGTAATTAATGTTCAGTGTTATATTAGTTTCAGGTGTGCAATACAGTGATTTGACAACTCTATATATTACTCAGTGCCCATTGTGGTAAGTGTAAATATTTTCCTTTTTTTTTTTTTTTAAAGAAAACTAAAGCTCAGGAAAGGGGAATCATTCACTTAATATCACATGCTAAGTTATTCACAGAATCAGAATTAGAACCCCTGTCCAACTTTAATCATCTGGAATTTTTACTATTCCCTTAGGTTTATCTCTGATCTTTGGTAATTACTACCTGAGTCATTCATTGAAAAAGTAAAAAAAAATATATATATATATAATGGTTCATGGCAAAGACATTGGGGACAGAACCTGATGCAAAGCCCAGCTTTGCTATTTGTAAGTTGTGTGATTCTGGCAAGTATCTGTGCCTCAGTTTCCTTAACTATAAAATGAGACTGATAGCCAAAACACTCATCTAGGGTTGCTGTGAAGATTAGTTTAAGGCACCTAGACGTATGTCTGGTGCATGTGAATTGACAAATAAGTGTTACTTCTAGTTGCCATTATCATTGAAAATATATCATCTCTCTAAGCATAACTGGGAAGTAAAGATATTTAATGTTTGTTAATTATTGGAATGAGTTTGAAATGCTTCCAAGATCCTTTCCCACAGGTAGCTGGTATAAACATTGGTTATAAAGTTATGCGTCAATGATGTATCTAGAAAGTTTGCAATTTTATTTTGATGAACGAGGTTTAAAAAATACAAAACACTTAATTTTTGTGTATGCAGTGTGTCTTAGGTCAACTGTGTTTATCCTAGCTTTTAATAGGTTTCAAAACCAATAGGGTTACTTTTCAAATGATACATTAGCTTAATTTTCAGCTTAAGAGGAGGCATGTCTCATGAAGTGGTTGAACATGAGAAAATGCACAGGACATGAGCATCTGAACTCCTGACTTCCCAGATGGAAATTTATAACCTGAAATGGAAAGTTACATAAAGGATGCAAGAATTAGGGTTCTTAAAGGGTTCATGAAGAAGCCAAAATTCCATATATCTGAGAGGCAAGTACAGATATTCTGAAGTAAATCCCACATGGAAACATATATTACAAATTTTTGCTTATAATCAATACTACAATCAGAGATTACTTCATTATTTTAAATCATGCTTGCTCAATGAGCTCATTGACATTCACGGTTATTTATGTGTACTCAGTACCCAAGAAACTTCACTTGATATGAATGATGTCACACAATAAAATGACTTGATTGCATATTTAAAATTATATCCTTCAGAAAGGATATTCAAAAAAGAGCTACACTTTAAAAATTGTAAGTGCTTGGGAGTGCAATAAAGAGTAAAGGAAACCATTGTCCTTATATGGTTGAATCAGCATTTTAATTTTTTTTTAATCTCAGAATTTGAGCTAAACACAAAGCTCAAAGGTTTTCAGAGAGAATGGCTTCAAAGCCAATCTCTTTCCACCTTGTGGTTTAAAGCGAAGGCCTCTCAATAATGCAGCAGTTATTCTTTAAATGGCCTTGAAGATTTGTGATCTTGGGAATAGAATATGTAATAAGCATTGATTCCTTTTATTCTGTTCTAATTTAATTTTACTCTTTGTGTCTTTTTTACCTCAATGCTTTTATGTTAAAGATAAGGATCAAATGAATAAAGTAATCATAAAAGACATTTATCAACTTCTATTTTTAGAAGAAATTCAGCTTCTATGGTCAAGTTATATGTTCTCTTAAAAAAATGCTAGTAGTAGAGCATTTAAATTCCAAAGTATTAATTTAACTGTCAGTTCTGAGTTTGTCATTCCAGTTATGGCATAATTATGTGGTGAAAGGGGAAGGAGCAGGAAGTTATGTATACCATACAGGACTGGGCTGAAGAGTTGGCTTTTGCCATTTGCTGTTTGAGTAATATTAAACAAACTTCTTGACTCCATAATATTTCAGTTTCCTCATCTATAAAGTCAATTCATTATGGTATTACTTCACAAGGTTCTTATAAAGATTAGATACAATACTTGATATTGGAAGGCTTGCCACAGAGTAGGTTCACAGGTTACGTTTTAAAAATTGTATTATGCATAGATTTGAACTTAAAACTAAAGCAAAGAAAGAGGTTCCCACCTTGAAATTTTCATAACTCTCCTATACCAAAAGTTTTCAGTAGCTCCCCTTGAATTCAAAGAAATTCAAGCTTAGCTTGACTCTAAGCTCTTTTTCTCTAGCCATATTCTCTCCTTACTACCTTAAAAGTGACTCTCCACTGGAATCAAAGGGTATATGTACTGGGCCCTGCTTTTGACCTTACTTTGACCTTTCCTTGATAGATTCCTTTTCTTTCACCCTCTTAATTATGAAATTTTCTAGTAATGTCTAGCTCATTGAATGGCTTTTCAGGGCTATCTGAAGACCCAAACCCACAGGATCCTCTTCTTTCTGTGCCTTTCCAGCACTTATGGCCTATACATTGCATTAGGTACTGATTATATAAAGCCCTCTCATAAGAATGCAAGACCATTCAGTGACAGCTGGGAAGAGTTCTTTTCACACAAGTCCAGGTACTCACCACACCCTTCATTCATATTTATTGAAAAATGCCTTTCTTCATTAGCGTCATTTTATTTATTTTTTTTTTTTTTTGAAATCTTAGTCACCACCGTTTTGTGCTGCTATTGTGATCAGAATTATGTACGCTGGAAGGAACAAAACTAAAAAATTGCCTCAAACAAGATAGAGTTTTAGTTTTTCATGGAAAACCTCTTGGAAAAGTTGGGTCGAGACAATCCAACTACCATATTGGATCTAGCCCATTGATGATTTCTACAATGTTGCTCTTGTTTCACAGTCTAGCCACTGGATCCACATTCTGTTGCTGCGATTAGAGAAGGTAGGAAGAAAGGGCAAGGGCGAACTCCAGCTCTCTTCACTTCTAAGGGTAGGAGAAGAAGCTGGATGTCTCAGCCCAAGCCGGGAAAAGGACTAACTCTGCCTTTTTCTTCTATTTAGGCCCTGAGTGACCTGTATGATACCCATGTGCACTGGGGAGGGTGATCTTTATTTAATCTTCTGATCCAAATGCTAATGTCTTCCAGAGACAAAATCTCATGCACACCCTGAAATAGTATTTTACCAGCTATCTGAGAATCCCGTAGCCCAGCCACGATGGCACATAAAGTTAACCATCACAACCACTGCTTACATTCTATCTTGATAGTAAGTTGCTTAAGGGCAGGGATGGCAACTAACCTATGTACCCTGCAACATTTCATAAATAGAAAACACACATTTCCCAAAACTTTGTAGGCAAAAATGAACGAACTCAGTTTACCACACCTAGAACATTGACACAATCACTTTTGAATATGTTAGGGAGCCAATGTTCACACTTCTGAGACTAGAGTGAGGAAGAATGATAAGAGAAAAAATCAGAACATGTTTTATTTTGAGAGTGATAAGATAAACATGTCAGCTTTTCAATCTAATAGCATCTCAGACATGGCATTTCCTTCATGGGATAGGCAGGGGACATGGCCAGGGCCAGAAACTAGTTTTTTGTCAAGACTTTCAGAATTAACAGAGAAAGTTTAGCCAGGCCCTTCAAATTCACAAGAAATTGGTATATAGATTGGACTTTTAGTTGAATTTATAGTGTGCAATTTGTAGTCCATTTTCAGTGCTTGCAATGCTTCTGTTCATTCTGTTGTACTGATAAATGTCAAGGTGGATGGAAATCTTTAGAAGGTAGAAGATTTCGATGAGCACGGGAATCAAAGCAAAATGAAATTGAATAGTCTTCACGGATATGTTCTCTATGTCCTGGTAATTTCTAACAAGCATCTGATAAGCATCCTTGTTCCCTCAAAAGCAAACATCTTTCAGCACTTTATAGTGAATATATGTACCAACTAGCCTCTTTAAGAATGCAAGGAATAGAAACTTACTTGGTTTATCTTGCTTAAAACAAGTGGGTGTGGAGCTAGAGTCAAAAGGTAGAGGTGATGCAGAGCTCTTGTGCCAAGTCTACTCACAGGCACCAAGATATGCTTTCCTGCTTGTATTATTCACATCCTGCTTTGGGGTCTTCTTATTACCTAGAATCACAAGCTGTTTTGGTAAAAGCATAACTGCCTGGGCAGTGGTAGTGAAATGTTAATCTGTACAGTTAATTTGTACAGATTTCTGTTTGAATGAATTTCCCATGTCAAGGAAATGTGTCCCAAACTCCCATGCTGACAAAGTATGAAGGGGTCAAATGCTCCGGTGTCATATTGATGTGCATGAGGACAAGGGATGGAGTGGTTGGGCAGATAAGAAAAATAGAGGTAAAATATCAAAAATAGAGCTAAAATATTGATATCAAAATATCAATAGAAGTGACTACTTAGAAACCATGCCTCAACACAGATGCTAGAGCATGGATAACATAGGCATGTCAGACTTCACAAATTGTGGTGCAGATAATATCCACAAGCAGCATTCTGTTGTGAAACAAACTTACATACATGGATTTGCAGGATGTATAGTCTACTTTCTTTAAGACATTCTTATCATGTAAATATTTGGTAAACCAAAGTGTTTGATGTCGGGGATGCGGCAGCTGGAAAGGGGAAGCAATTCTAATGGCTTTTGTGACATGGAACTAAAATCCACACTTGGGTATTGCAACCATCACCAGCGATTGCCTTGGGAAGGGCTGCTGTAGCACCAGTCCAGAGAGCTGGTGCTTAGGTGTCAGGAGGGAAATTCAGAGAGACTTTCTATTTGCTGAGAAATGACAGGTGTCCTGTGTGGAGGATCAATACCCTCCCTCAAGTTATTCTCTGTTGAGGAGTTCAACAATTTATTCTAAGATTTCAGCTCTTTTGAACTCCATTAAACATTTAGAAGTACCTTTTACGGCAAAAAGAAAAATTTTGTAGCTGTATTACTTTGAGATGCCGTACCAGGATACCAGAAACTGGGTGGGTTAAAAATAACAGAAGTTTATTTCTCAAAGTTGCAGAGGTTGGGAAGTCTAAGATCAAGGCGCTGGAAGATTTGGCGTCTGGCTAGAGGCTCCTTGTGGTTCATAGATGGACATCTTTTTGCTGAAAGCTCACATAGCAGAAGAAGGCAAGGGGGCAATCTGAGTCTATAAAAGCACTAATTCCACTTACGCAGGCTCCATCCTCCGGACCTAGTCACATCCCAGAGGCCCCACCTCCAAATAACATCATCCTGAGGACTAGGTTTCAATATATGAATTTTGGGGAGACATAAACATTCAGTTGATAGCAGCGAAGACGTGTTGAAAAAGCAGCATTATCTTTAACGGCTACGTCCCAAGCATTAAGTGTCTTCAACTGCCCTGGGTGCAGTTAGAGATTCCTGTCATTGCCATTGTAGTTTTTCCAGGGGAAATCATCTCTCTCCTCAGGGTTAGCTCAGTAAAGGGATATCATGCCAGACTGACAGACTTTCAGCAGCCTGTCTTTGACACATTCGTACAGACACTTAATTAGGTCACAACTCTTTCCCTTGGGGTCTTCTAGCAATTGCCACCTCGGTGTCTCAGAAATCCCATTCCTCCTCCTTTCTAGGTTTTGTCCAGAGGTTTGGGAATTTCATTTCTTGAGGTAGGGATTTCTGCATGTTGCTAGTAGGCCTTGGTCAGGATTCACCTTGACATCTTCCCTAATTTTGAATCAGGAAGAAAGTATTGATCTTTTAAACATTCAAATTGTTCAATCCTTTTCTTTTTTTTAAAACAGCTTTATTGAAATGTATTTTATATGCTATAAACTTCACTCATTTAAAATGGACAGTTTAGAATATATTCACTGAGTGTGCAACCATTTTAGAAACTTTCATGACCCTTCCCATTCCTTCAACCCCAACCTCCTGACAGCCATTAATTTACTTTCTGTCTCCATGGATTTGCCTATCCTGGATATTTCATAAAAATGAAACCATACAATATGTGGTCTTTTGTGATTAACTTCTTTGACTAACCATAATCTTTCAAGGTTCATCTACGTTGTAGGATTTATCAATATTTTAGTACTTTCTATTGTCAAATAATATTGTGTGGATGCACCATATTTTAGTGATCAATTGATGGCTACTTGGATAGTTCTTACAATTTGGTTATTATGAATAAGGCTCAATGTATATATTTTTGTGTGGATATAGGATTTTATTTCTTTCTGGTATATACTTAAGAGTAAAATTGTTGCATCATAGGTTTTAACATCTTGAGGAAGTGGCCAACTGTTTTCTAAAGTGGCTGCGAGATTTTACATTCTTACCAGCCACACATGAGGGTTCTAATTTCTTTACATCCTTGCCAACATTTATTATTTTTCTTCCACTTTAGTGAGTATGAAGTGGTATCTTGTGGTTTTGATTTCCGTTTCCCTAATGACTAACAACTAATTATGTTGAGCATCTTTTTATGGTTTTATGGACCATTTGTATATATTCTTCAGAGAATGTTCATTCTTTTTTTAAAATTAGGTTCTATATCTCTGTATTTTTGAGTCGTATGTGTTCTTTATATGTTCTGAATACAAGTCTTTTATCACATACTGTATATGATTTTTATCACATACTGTATATGATTTTTATCACATACTGTATATGATTTTATCACATACTGTATATGATTCTTTATATGTTCTGAATACAAGTCTTTTATCACATACTATATATGGATGAAATATGAAATATTTTCATCCATTCACTTTCTTATTGGAGCTCTTTTAGGCACAAAAGCTTGTAATTTTGATGAAGTCCAATTTAACATTTTGTTGCTTGTACTTTTGGTGTCATATGAAAGAAACCATCACCCAATTCAAGATCACAAAGATTTACTCCCAGGTTTTCTTCTTATAGTTACTTTGCTTTAGTTCTTATATTTATGATCCACTTTAAGTTAATTTTTGTGAATGGTGTGAGATAGGAGTTCAAATCTGGATTCTTAATTCTATTTCATTGATTTATACATTTGTCTGTAAGCTTGTACCACATGTCTTGATAACTCTGCACTATGCTTTGAAATTAGGAATTAGGAAGAATGAGACTTTCAACTTTGCTCTTTGTGTCTTTCGAGTTTCTTGCATTTGCATATGAGTTTTAGGATCAGTGTGTCAATTTCTGCCAAAAAGCCATCTGGGATTTTGATAGATATCGCATTGAATCTGTAGATCAGTTTGGAGATTATTTCCATTTTATTTATTCAAAAGTTTACTTATTTTGAGAGAGCAAGAGAGCATGCACGTGTGTGGGGGAGGGGCGGGGGGAGAGAGAGAGAGAGAGAGAGAGAGAGAGAGAGAGAGAGAGAGAGAGAATATATATCAATCCCAACCAGGCTCAAAGCTACCCATAGGAACCATGAGATCATGACCTGAGCCAAAACCAGAGATTCGGAGGCTTAGCCGATTGAGCCACCCAGGTGCCCCTATTTCCATTTTAATAATATGAAATCTCCCAGTGCATGGACAGGAGGTATCTTCTCGGTTATTCAGATCTTTAATTTCTTCCAATACTATTTTATAGTTGTGCATAGAAGTGTTTGTGTATAAGTCTTACCCTAATTTTGTTAAATTTATTTCTAAGTACTTTATTCCTTTTGATGCTATTTTAAGTGGAAGTGTTTTCTTTTTTGGACTGTTCATGGTTAGGATATAGAAATATAATTCATCTTGCAAACTCATTCATACTGATATTTTTAGTGGATACTTTAGATACATACAAGTTCATGTCCTTTGTAATTAAAGATACCTTTACTTCTTTCTTTTCAATCTGGATGTCTTCTATTTCTTTTTCTTATGTAATTGCTACCAGGCTGTAGCCACTGCCAATATAGCACTATTGGTGCTGTGTGAACAGTGGAATCTGATGATGGCCGGCTGTATAATCTGTCTGGAAGAGCTCATCCATGGCAGAAAGCAGGGTGGTGGTGAGGTAAAAACTGTCTTTCAGCTGTGGCTGCTGTTAGAAGAGTTGTTTCTCAAGGCTTACCTGTGGGAGATGAATGCAGTCCTAACTGCAATGCCATTGCCTCACATTGTTTGTACTCAATTTCCTTAGATTTTGATAAATAAATGCTTCTGAATTTGTGTAAACCCTTTGAGCAATTTCCAGAGAATTTGAATGATTATCAATGCTAACTTTGACCAGCGTAACAGATGCCTCACCCTGGAAACATTTCCCTGAGTCCCTCACGCTGCCATTCTGAATATCCCAAACTTTAAAGAAAAATATTATTCATGACACTTGTTAAAACTGTAAGGAGGGCTTTATTCAGGGAGGACTATTGCAATAAATTGTAGGGAGCGCTTCAATGGGGCTTTGCAGTGGGGGAAAGAGTGTGGGTTCAATTCAGACTAAAAGGTCAAGTAGGAATTTATAGCCAAGGAGAAAAGTGGATTATTTCTTTTCAATGGATGGAGATTTTATAAGAGAAAACATCATGACTATGGGGGATTTCTGGCTAAAGTGATCTGACAAAATTCTTGCTGAGGCAGTCCAGGGTGATCAGAACCAACTCGGGAAAGAGTAAAGGATGAGGGGTCTGGTTAGATATTGAAGATGGCCAGATAGCACCGATGGAGAATTCTGGCTAACCGGACTTAGCAGGATTCTTGTTAAAATTGGACAACACAGAAACCAGTATGGAAACCCAAAAATTAGGACCTATTTGAGAAGAGCATTCAGAAAAGACTAAGTAGAATTTGGTCAAGGAGAGCATCTTTGTCTTCTCAAAGTCCTCTCTTTTTTATAATTTTCAGTTCCTATCAGTATTTAAAAGGACAGGTTTTGCTAATACACAAAGAAAAGGACGTGTCTCCAGGTTAATATGTATTCTCTTGCTTCAGAGTTTTGACTGAGAGGCTACTCAAGTTTTTGCCTTCTTAATGATCATTTTTTTCCCAAGGTTCCTTGGTTTCTCCACTTCTGTATCTGTGTTATGCAGTACAGTAGCCACTAGCTGGGCAACCGTGATAAGGTGCATCTGAACTGAGATGTGCAGGACAGGAAGCACAAGCTAGACTTCAA
The DNA here is from genome assembly GCF_018350195.1 of Panthera tigris. NCBI lineage: Eukaryota > Metazoa > Chordata > Mammalia > Carnivora > Felidae > Panthera > Panthera tigris. Next base: position 64,339,545 of record NC_056660.1, on the reverse strand, counting down.
AAAAAAATTGGTACAAAAAAGGGAAAATATCTCCCTGATTTTTATACTGATTATAATATAAAAAATTAATATTTCATATATAGTAGATTAAGTAAAATATAGTAATACATTAATATCAGCTGTATCTTTTTAGTCTTTTTTTAAAGCATGGCTACTAAGAAATTTTAAATTTTGTATGTGGTTCATATTACATTTCTATTGGACATTGAAATCCTATATTACTCCATCGAGTCAGCTGTGAAGGGAAGAGGGTCATGTTTTGATTTTCATCAGACAGGACTCTGCGCTTGGCAGATACACAGTCTAATAAAATCTTTTCTGATACAGACATCTTCAGAGTTTCACATCTCTCAGGTTATACTTCACTGTAAAAGGTAAGGTGTGAAATACTGAAAAATGTATGGACCCCCAGCAAATAGTCCATTTGGCTATAACAATAGCGATTATAATCTGCATTATTTTTCTATTTACAAATATTTTCACATGTTTATATAATTTGTTCCCCAAATTTCCTTTGATATAGGCAGGAATTTGGATATTTTCGGGATGTTTTGAGATGGAAAAGTTCTAAGATTAATCAATTAGGACATACATACTCTTTGTGTCTCCTTGTAACAGATCTGATTCAACATGTATGTTTGGACATCTATTAATTTCTAAAGACTATGCTAACATAAAGGATTCAGAAAGCCCTTAATATCCTTTAATCTACTTGAGAAAATAAGATAAATACACAAGTGATTGTAATCTAATTTTGTATTAAGTAGATTTAAAGAGAGAATTACTGTGGCGCCTGGGTGGCTCAGTCAGTTAAGCGTCCGACTTTGGCTCAGGTCATGATCTCACGGTCTGGGAGTTTGACCCCCACGTCGGGCTCTGTGCTGACAGCTCAGAGCCTGGAGCCTGCTTCAGATTCTGTCTCCCCTGCTCACACTCTGTCTCTCCCTCTCTCTCTCGAAATAATAAATAGGCATTAAAAGTTTTTTAAAAAATAGAATTACTTTTAATTAGGGGGAATCAATGAAACATAACAGGACCAATTATTATGAAAAATATAACTAGTATCTTTATCATTTGTTTGGTTGGTTCTTGGTGATTGTGGTCATTCGAAGTAGAATAAAGTATCTCCTTTCCCTATCCAACTTAAGGAAGAAGAACTAATCTAAGAGTATAATCATGGAGGTGTGTAAAATTTGTAAAGATTTTCATCAGAACATTATTTATGACATTGGCAATAACTCAATGTTCAATAGGGAATTGATTGAGGGATGTGATATTCATTTGAAGGATACTTTGAATCAATTTTAATTTTTAGAATTACTGACCCAGAAAAATTCATGATATATTATTAAGCAATAAAGATGGCCTTAAAAGGAAACATCATATCATTGTATCATAAAGTGTTACATCTTTGAATATTAATGTAAAAATATAATCACTACTTCCCTCTGTCTCTTTTTGTGTATGTATATATCTGTGTCTTCTTTGTGGATCTCTGTATCTGGATATATATGTGTATATTTTATATAGCTGCATTTCCACAAAATTTTTAAAAATGCAGCAAAACATTAACAGAGGTTGACAGAATTTTTGGTGATGTTTCTTCTCTTCTATTTTCAATGGACACATTTTGTTTTAATCAGAACAAGGGTTGATTAAGGTTTTCTAGAAAATCTTGTATTTCAGATCAGTCTCAAAGGACAACAGGGATTTAAATTGCTCATAGTTACTATATGAGCTAATATTTATGAATATACTGACCATTAAATTATTTTTTCTATTATTCTACAGAGAAATCTGTCCTTTAGTTGCAAAACGTTTCCTGTGTTACAGGACAATTGACCCTGTTTTAACAAGAGTTAGCTGATAAGAGAAGAATAAGAGAAGTTTCTAGGCCCAATGAAGACAAAGAGCTACCATCTCTTGGGATTTTGAGACAAGAATAAAACTCTAGGAATTAAAGATCACATATTTCAACTCCAGCTGACTTGTCCCTATGTCTTACACAGGATAAAAGAACTCTCTTCTGAAGGGAAGTTGTTTAGAAGGATTTCAAATATTCATATTTTCTCATTATTGTAAAGTCTGGAATATGCTATAGCACAATAGAACTACCAGTTAAAATAAACATGGAAATGTTCTATTGATCTTCATGTTTCAGGATATAACCTAATTACAATCTGGCATAGAGATGGTAAATCTGAAGATTGCAAATCAAAATAATATAGTAGAAAACAATAATAGTAGCAAAAAAGTTTCTTTTAATGCCTTCATTGTTTTTTTTAAATGTGTGTTTATTTAATTTTGAGATGGAGGGGATGGGGCGAGAGGGAGACAGAGAACCCCAAGCAGGTTCCATGCCATCAGTGCCAAGCAGGACACCAGGCTCCATCTCATGAACCATATGATCATGGCCAGAGCCAAAATTAAGAGTCGGATGGTTAACCAACTGAGCCACCCAGGCAACCATCTTTTAATGACTTTAAATGTGACATTAAACATTTCCTATGTTGCAAAGTAAATTATTGGCAATTTGAAAATGATGGTCTATATGTTAGAAAGTTATTTATCAAGGTGTCCTGAATACTCTCTCTCTATTTTATTACATATGATGTCTATTATATTATGAAACTCTATTATTTTATCTCACTATTTTAATGAATGTCAAGGTAATATTAAGATTTTATAATTTCTCTAAATGCTTTATCTTTTGTTTAGTGACCTTTAGAATCAGGAGGCTAAGCATACTCTCCCAACGTGATATATTTGCCTGTTTCTGTGTGCATAGTCCCTGTGGTTATGGGGCAATTTCTATTGAATATTAGGATTTACAAACACGCATCTTTTAGTTCATTTGAAGCAAAAATTTTGGTTTAATAGAGTATACATAGAACTTTTCTTAAAGAGCATTCACTGGTCTCCTGTTTCAATACAGTTGTGTTAAATCTATTCTGGATTTTAACTTTCTTTACTGAGAAAAACATGATCTTTAGGTTTCCATATAGTTATAAAGCCAAATGATTTTTTTCAGCAGATTAGTTACATCTTAGTGCGAAAGATTTCATGTAAGAAGAAGTTTTGATAAGATGTTAACTAATTTTAATACCACAATGTGCCAGTCATGATAGATACAGATTTATTGGGAAGATTTAATCAGTGATTGTATAAATCCCAACAAATCTGTGTAAAACCCAATAAATCAGGGGTAGGGGTAGTCATCTTTTATTTTACAGATGTTTCATGGAGTTGGTGGTAGAACCAAGATTCATCTTATTTCCAAGCCTGAGTTCTTGTTTCCCACATAGAGTCCCACACAGGCACTGGGAGTATAGATAATAATGACAATGGAACACTAAAAGATGAGTGTCATTAAAGAAGAAGAAAGCACAATTGGTGACTTGGGAAAAATGAGGAAAATTTCAATTCCTTTGAATTGTCATTCCATGCTTGGTCAGCTTACCTTTAGTTGGCTAACAACCTAAAAGCAAGTGGGTAGTTAAAAGTCCCTTTTGCATATTTTGTAATAAGAATAGTAAGTTAACTATTTGTGTTTGTTGCATTGTTCCCTTGAGGAACAGTCTCTTAAGGAAAATAGAATGTGTATATAAGACTGTGTAAGTGAAGATTTCATCAATATGCAACTTAACATGTATATCTTATTGTACAATGGCCATATATATTCTCTTGTGTACAGTAAGAGCCCTGTTTAATATTGATCTGTTTCAAATTAAAAATGAAAGTCCATATAGAAAAATAATAAGTAGCAATTTGAAAAAAGTGATTTTTTTGTTGGCCTTCTCAAGCTTTAAAAAGCCAGAAATAATTGACATAAGGAAAGTTTTATAGATGTTTATAAAGCATAAACACGAAAACAACAATCAACAGTATACACATGAGTGTGTGTGGTGGGTATTTTATAGATACATAAATAGAGATAAATGTGTATATATGTGGATGTATTTACATTCAATTACTCCCATACTATAATAGACGTGTAGCTAAAATAGTAGCTAAGTACAAATATTTATTATAAATTTATTGCAGTTGGCCATCTGTGATGAAATTTTTAGATTTTCATTAATTTTTTTTATAAAGAACAAAATACTAAAATGACAAACACACCATGTTTAAAGAGCTATATTTTAAAATAAGCTGTGATTCCAAGCTTCCATCTGCTTACTTGCTGAGTGATAGAGAGCATTTTCTCCCACTGCCGCACTTCTGGTCTTTCTTCATTTTCTGAATTAGCCCCTGCACTACAGGGGACCAGATAACATGCTTCTATGCTCTGTCAGCTTGTTCTGCAATAAATCATCAGAGGCAACAACATTTGTTTAGGCCTATTTAAAAGGGTCTCCTGGGAAAATCTGCGAGAAGAGAAACCACTGGCAAACTAACTTTTATAACTTCATCTCTTACTTCCACACCCTTTTATCTTTCTGTATCTCTCGATGGCTGTCACTCTATGTATTATTTGTTTTTAAATTTTGTGAGACACCACAGTAGAATTAGTGAAGGCGCCAGATCCAACCTCCTGTAAATTAGCTAGAACAAAAAGCAATTAGTTGCTAAGTATTTAGTGACAGGATAGATTTCTTTGCTCAAGCATATTGTCCTATCCATTAAGGGAAAGCTGAAGAACTTTTGTTCTAGCTATTCTTCCCTTGACTTATAAAAAGATTATTCCTCTCAATCTTAGGTAGAACAGCTACATCTCTAGCTGTGATAAAATTAGAATTAAAAACACATGCGTAAAGTTGTAACTAAAATTACATTTTATCCACTCCTTTTTTAAAGCACCTTTTAGATATTAACTAATAATAGGTTATAAGACATCAAGTAAATTAATGTTCGGTATTGCTGCCTCAGTGTTCCCTGTTTTAAGACTAGAAACCCAGAAGAGAATTTATTGCTCATTTAGCTCAAGCACGTCGTTGAAGTTCAAAGACGGTATGGGAGTTGTTGGAGGTCATACAGAAAATTAGTACGAAAACCTTCGAAGCCGTGTTTGTTCTGGTCTCCCCAGCATTTTTGGATGATTGTGAGTCAGGGATTGAGCCAATCTCTCCATCAGATGGCCACACTAGGACACCTAGCATATGGAATCTCTTCAGGAAGCTCACCTTACTACCAGAGCTAAATCGGAGATGAAAGGAAGACAACAGAAAAGAAAAAAAAAATATCTGAAAGACTAGATGAGAATAAAAAGTAAATGTAACAAGGGAAAACTTAAAAATACCTTGTAAAACCTACGAATTGCCCAACCTAATCAACTGACCGATCAAGGGTTTTTTGAGCTTGTGGAATATGAAATGGTATGTAGAAAGAAGGATTTTGAGGTTTGACTCAATTTAGAATACCTACTTCATCACTTAGTAGCAATATGTACTTAAGGAAGTGACTTTGCCTCTCAGAAATACTGAGCTGGTAGTGACTTTTAGTGCAATATTGAGCAACACACAGCTTGCTTATTGGCAGTTGGTTCTCACCTCCACTTGGGCTGTGCTGTATTCCATGGGGCAGTCACCAACATGGCAGATGAACATGACAGTCAAGTACAATTTCAAGCAGGATGGGAAGGTTGAGGGTTTTTAATTTTGGGTCAGGGATGGCATACCTTTAAGATGAATGAAAGAAAGACTACTCACTAAATCGCAATATGTGTTTTGAAATATATTTTCAACCAATAACCTTGTAGCCAGGATGGACCTAAGCAAAACTTGAAGCATGAAACCAGGCAGGAAGGGTTCTCCTGTACTTTCCCTGTTTCCCCTGCCTAAATTCTACTTATTCGCTTTCAAACTTCCTTCTTGATGCTCTGTTTACATATCAAAAGCTTATCCACAGGCAGAATCCATAACTAAATATTTTGTCATTGTTGCATCCTGGGAACATGTGCCTTTGAACAGAAGGCTTAATGGGAAAGGAACAAACATAAATTATTAAGGCATATACTGGGAAAGGAGGATTCTTAAAGTGTTGCATAATCTAGTCCTCTGACTCTGCGAGTAAGATACACTTAACTCAATTTTATAGGTAAGAAACCAAAACAGAAATAGAACAGCAAGAAAATGTGTGTGGGGTGTGAGAATATGTATGTGGGCAGCAGGTTGAGCAGTGGGAATGCAAGTGAGTTGGAAAAAGACAGTGATTTGTAAATTGTATTCTGGAAGTCTTTGACAATGTTGACCACAATTATCGAGTTGGACTCTTGATTTTCTTTGTAGGTCTCTCAACCTCTTTCTGAAGAAACTGCTGCTGTTGAAAATTCTTTACCTGGTCAGTGCCTAGATTTCTTAAAGAGATAGGATACAACAGGTGCCTACACTGTACTGCTCACAGCACTTGTTTTGCAATTGGGCTTTGTTTCTTTCTAATGTTGGTGGCCTTCACCAGGTAGTCTTGGGAAAATCAGAGATCCCTCCCTGTTGCTTTCCTTCTGAGATGCTTCCTTTCTTCTAGTTCAGTGCTTCTCAGAAGTAGGCATGGAAAGTCATAGAAGTAGGAATTGAGTAATTTACTTACCAGGTTACTCAAATCATTCCTATGGGTCAATCCTACTCCTTTTGTCTCCAATGAATTCTTGATCCTTAAATATTTACTATTCTGTTTTTAATTTTGTAGAATTTCAAATTCCTCTATCTCCTCTTTACCTTGCTGTTTGTTGTAGCCAAAGTAAAAATTTGGGGGGAAGGTAGGATGTGGGATCTTCTCATATACTTGATGGTAAAAATGATTCTAGAGTAACAATTGATAAGTGCAGGAAGGTGAGATACTCTTGAATCATATGCTTGCAATTTATCCAGAAATATTCATCCCACCCCACCTTGTTACAAATGTTATTATTGTTACTACTATGAAGATATAAATTATACTGTAAAAAAATTCTTTAGTATTTTTCTGCACATGAAGGCAGAATAGTTTAAGAACTGCATTATAATGCCAATTCAGTCATCATGGAATTCTAGCAAAGGCAAAGAAAGCATACTTGCAATCTGAGAATCGTTTTATCTATATTTTAATCAGAAATAATTAATACACAACAATCTTCACTTAAAGAAAAACTTGATATGCTCAAAGTCATACCTAAGAACATTAAGAATTATTTCTGAAATTTCATACAACCCATGTAATTATATAGGATACTAAAGTTTGCAACATAAAGAAATACTGATATCACAGACTGCCCTGTGAATGTCTCATAGAATAACAGAAGTCTAGATTGAATTCATTCATTCAAGAAGAAACAATTTTTATTGTACCTGAAGAGTTATGGTGATAGAAACAATGTTTTAAGTGATTGAAAACAATTAGCAATAAACCAATTGAATCCTTTTCAAAGCATCATCACTGAGCACTTCAGAAATCTGTTCGGGAGGAAATAGCTTATTAACTTCTATCCTTTAATAACAAGAGAACACTCCAGACATTATTTCATTGATAAAATATTCCTGAACAAATAGAGGATAAAAAGGCAAATCTAGGACCTTAAAAATAACATTCTGGCCCTTCATTCCTATTTTTTTATGCCATTCTGTGCCTTGTGGCCAAAGAAATATTTTATACCCTTCAGTTTCACAGAAATTTCACGATTCCATGATAGTTGTAAAATTTGTGTATTTTTTTTTCTCATTTTTGGCAGCTGATTTATCTTGGGGGTTGTTGTGTTCAAATGAGATTTCCACATGTGGGAGGGCAATGACTGGTAATGAAAAAAGTTCATGTTTACATTTCCTTTTCTTGGTGCTTTTGCACTAATATGTAGTTTGATAATTTTACAATTATAATTATATAGTGAATTGTGTTTGTTTTCTAAATCCTAGTTTGAAGACTTAAATTACCTCAATAATTTCAATTATTCATTCATCATTCTTTACTACTATTACAGAGTGATCCTATCTTTGAACCAGGAATGTATGCAGTTCAGAGACATAATTTATGTTTGCCGATTGGATTCTACTGTGATGAGTTGTATGACACCAGACAAATTATATAATGATTGTATGCTTCAGTTTTTCTCCTCGGTACAGTAGAGGTGATAATGTTTTGGGGAGGACCAAAGGAGACTGTGTACAGAAGCACTGATCGTGGTGCTGTAGAGAGGAAGGGACATGTAAATGTTAGCTCAGATAGTTCACTGATTATTCTCTAATACATGTAAGACACTAGATTGTTCTAGGATCACTTAAATTTATATAAAAATAACTCAAATTCAAGAAAAAGCCGTTGTTTCAATGATCAAAGCATAATATGTGACTATAAAGCAAGTGATATTTTAAAATCTGTATATTCACTTGAATGTTATCCTTTCAGCCATCTGAGAAAGTAGACACATAGTCTAACAATCTTACCATTGTTCAAAGTGTTTTAGACTTAGGAAAACTCTCCAGATACAAATTCTGAGTCCTATTAAAAAAACACCACAAACCTCAAACATTTCTGTTTTTATTTGGCTAAAACTTGAGCCCATCTTTGAGGGCTGAGAAAGGTCAAATGTGATACTCCATTCCATCTGAATGAGCTTTTTAAATTATAAAGACCTGTGCCAAGGTACAGTGCTATGGAGTAGAATATTAAAGAAGGAATATCCTCATTGAGAATATTAGAAAATATGCCTCAGGTTCTTAAAGGAATTCTGAAAGCCTCCACATAGTTGAAGCTAGAGTAGCACTCCTGTGATACGTATGGTCTCCAAAGTGCCTGCCTGGAGGTAGACCAACACCCATTTGAGTATGTAAAACTTAGCTGATAAAAAATATTCGTACTACTGACTTTGTAACCACTCTGCTTTTCTCCATTTCCTGCCATATCTAAAATTACCTCCTATGATGGAATTTAATCCAGAAACATCTTAGTCTGCTGAACCATCCCTTAAGTTTGTCTTCCAAATTCCGGTAAGGTTGGGGCAGAAGTCTTGCCAGAGCAAACCAGTCATGACTTGGGCTGCAGTGTCACCAATGGGTGACTTCATATTACCTGTTTGAGTTGTTTAAATAATGAGCTGAGCTTAAATAAAGGGTAGCCAAATATATGTTGTTTTTTTTTTTTTGCCAAATATATGTTTAAGTTTATAATTTGTGGAGCATGGTGGTGCAAATGAGTTATAAACCAAGTAGATCATGGAATAAATATTATGATTTGGAATGAAAGCCTAGGAAAATGACAGCCAGAATTGGCAGGTGGAGTAACACAGCTCTGAAGTATGTTTAAACAGACAATAAAATATGATTTGGCAGTTTAAACATATCATAGTTTAAACTGACCATCGTCAGATCATTCAGTTAACTTAGAACCCAGGAGAGAACATGGTTTGATCATGTAATATTTCCTGATTTGGAGAGATTGATTTCGCCTTGCAAATATTTGCTGTCGATTGAGTCCTCTTTGACTTCTTCTCAGAGGTCGTTTCAAATCCTTTTGATTTTTAAACATTTTTACAAATTTAGCACTTCTCTTTCCTATTGTCACTTTGTAATATTTTTGGCTGTCAACTGGACATGATGCTTCTTAATAAAATCTGACTTATCTCTTCCTTCTTAAGTATAATGATAGACCTATGCTAATTGGGGTCTGCTGAGGCATCTTATCACAACTGGGCAATCAAGGACTGTGGATTAGCAGCTCTGCTAATGTGCAAATGGAAAAAGAGCTGAAGTATTGTAAGCTACATTTTCTGTATTAGTACATGCCTTTAGGTATTCATAGGAACCTTAGAAATGTACAGATAGTCAATTGGTTAATATCAAGATTTAAAAAAATAGCAAAGAATATTTTGAGAATGGATGAATATATCATTTTTCAAACTTTCTACTAAATAATTAATGGCTTTCTTAGAGATATTCCCAGAGCAGGCGTGTGTGTGCAACATGGCTAAATCCATTCGGCAAAGAGAGGGAGCAAAGCCACAATACCAAAGATGCACTTTGAATATAATAGACTATAGATCAGATGCTACCAAAATACTCAGCTTAAGGTTTGTCAGTGGCTAAGTTACAGTGGATAAAACTTATCAAGCTTCTTCAATGAAATTACATGAAATGCTCCTCAACAATCTACTCTATAACTTACAGACTTCAAGTAATTTCTTCATATAGCTTGCAAAAATGGAAGAATCTCTTGAAAATTCATGCATACTACTTGCCATCATTTGTTTTGATTCATTTAATGGAATTCTAATTCCAGTATTTTAAGAAACACTATGTATTGTTTTCATTGTTCTGCAAATATACTTTCCATTTAAGACATTTTTCTTTGATAAAAGGGATAAGAATCAAAGATGGCAAAATTACAGGTATACTGAATCCTTCTTATTCAAAGTCACTTCTGTGCTCTTCACATTTGCAGGTTTAATGTGTTAGAATTTAAGAAGATTTAAGTTAGGATCATAGAAGACATGTTTTCAAACAGTCTATCATTTTTAGATAATTCGTGAACGTTCCCCCTTGGCTTATAAGAAGTTAGTGTGACATACCTTTTCATAAATATAATTGTTACATTCAAAAAGATTTTTTTATTCCAGTCAGATGAAGACAGGGGGAAATCAAGATCCCAATAAGACAGGTGTGTCAGGGTGGAAGGGTTCAGTTACTAAAGCCAAGGAAGTAACATCACCGCACCCATCAGCATAAATGCCATGGAATCAGTCGCTGCTGAACATCCTGATCCAGGTGTATCTAAAGTACTACTTCCGCCTGTCTGATGGATCTGCTTTACATCACTGAGGTTCATCTCCTCTGGCATCCCTGCAGAAGCAAATAAGAAAACACATGATAATGCATGACCACCTCACCATGATGTGTCTAGAATGGCTTTTTAAAAAAATGTTTATTTAGTTTTGAGAGAGCGCGAGCAGGGGAGGGGCAGAGGGAGGGGGACAGAGGATCTGAAGGGGGCTCTGCCCTGTCAGCACAGAGCCGGATGCGGCGCTTGAACTCACGAACCACAAGATCATGACCCGAGCCAAAGTCAGACATTCAACGTACTGAGCCACCCAGGCACCCCTAGAACAGCTCTTAAACTCAAAATGTGGATACCATAGTATTTTCATAGCATTCCCCATGTGTTTGCCTAACTCTAAATGAATAATGTGACACAGGTACTTCTGTTCTTAAGTTGGAGAGTACAGGCCCTTGAGTTGGAGTTCTCAAAAAGGTCTCTGGCTTTTTTAAAGCATTTGGAATATTTTCTAATGTCATTGATTGGTTAAAAAAAATTTAATTAAAATGTCCTGAGGTACGGCACTATTGCTTGCCTCAGAGATGTAATAATTCTGGTAACTGTGTGAAAGATTTCTAGTGAAAATAAAACCATGTAAGGAGAAATAATTAGGACATTTTTAAAATGTCGAATTTATACAGATTGTATTTTGTTTTAGACTTAACTATGCATAGGGTCCTTATTGGAAAAATATCAAAGAATAACAAATACTAAATGATATCCTTTATACACATACATAGCTGTGGGGATGGAGGTGTAAACATCTGTCAAAAGATCAAAGAATTTGTTAATAGGGTGGGGATTAAAGTTAGGAATGAATGTTTGACTTTTTAAAAAAATGGCCCAAATTAAAGACCAAGATCCAGGTGCATCTTGGTTATTACTTGTCTGTGTTATGAAACCTGACAAGCTGTGGAGACCAGCCCCCAGATTATTTGGGGGTGAAATAATCATCTTTTTTTAAAGTTTATTTTTGAGAGAGAGGCAGAGTGAGCAGAGGAGGAGCAGAGAGAGAGAGAGAGAGTATCTCAAGCATGCTTCATGCTACTGGTAGAGAGACCAATATGGTGCTCAAACTCAGGAACCATGAAATCGTGAACTGAGCCAAAATCAAGAGCCAGACACTTAACTGACTGAGCCACCCAGGCACCCTGAAATAGTCATCTTCTTAAATCAGTTACCTTACTACAATATATGTAGGGAAGTATTGACATCACTTTTGTATTACCACCAATGTTCTGAGACCACGTGGCCACCTGAAATATCTCATGGCATGCCCCTATCAGTCACAATTAATAAAGTTTAAATTCAATGTTACTACGGCCACAAATATTGACATCATAATTACAGTGGATTGGCAAAAAATCCTCATATAAGGAAAAGTCAATATTTACATAATTAAGTCAATACATATATATAATTCAGAAGGTAAAGCTCTACTGCACTCAGGGATGAGAACATTAAAACAAAGCACAGCTCTACTGATCTGACATATTGATTTTACAGTCTGAGATCTTACATTATTATTCATTATTTGGGTACCTGTTTTGCCCTTCTGTGTCATTAGGCAAGATGAATAAACTAGGGATTCATTTTTTTAATAGGAAATGGAATGTATATATTTTAGTCATGGGTTTATACTTGTTATGGCCAGAGCTTAACAAGGAGCTATGAGGACTTTAGGCAATGAAAAAAAATTTTTTCCATGATAACTGTATAAATTTGAGCTTGAATGGATTTACTTTTCTTTTTTAAAGTACTGTGAAGAGGTACCTGGGTTGGATTCATCAGTAACTTTCTTATGCCTTTTTGAGCTTCATTGATTCAGAAGCTAGGTACTGGTCTGGGTTCAGGGGTATCACGATGAGTAGAAATAAGTAGAAAGGTGTTAGAAATGATGTAGATGTAGAAAGATGTTAAATCTTATGTCTGCAAGTCAGGCAGTGCCAGGAGGGATCGCCCACCTTCAATCAGATGTCATTTTAACATCTGAGGTAGAGATGTTATTAATAAGTGTGATAGTTCTAAGGCTGATGGACCCTTGAGATAAGAGTTATATGACAACAATTAAAGATTCCTTCAAGAGCCTTTCAGTCAAGGCTGCAGTTTTGGATCCAATCACAATGTGGTCTTGACATCTGTTAAGAAATCTGAGTGTGCCAAGAAGGCTAGCCCCGCAATTATTTGATGCAATGATTGTTTTCTTACAGGAATTTAATTAAGCTTGTAAATTATACTAAAGCTTAACCAAAAACCCATAAAAGAAAAAAATTAGTTTGGGAATTTCTTACATTAATGTATTAAAGGAAAGCAAAATAATCTTTGAATAATTTTTTAAGGCATAATAGCAATATATAAGATGCCAATGAACTCCTAGTTCTGTCCCTGAGGGAACACAGTCATATTGTTATAACAATAAATATAATATTAAAATTTGTACATGCGTGATGGTTAGTGCTATGAAGTATGTAAAGGGATGTAACTTAGAGAAAAGCTCCGCTAAGGAAGTGTCATGTATTAATTTATTTGGCGATATCTATAGAGCACATTCTATGGTGCCACTATTGTTCCAAACAGTTCACACATCTTAACTTACTTAATTCTCATGACAGTCCCTTGTAGTAGGCACTGTTACTGTGCCTGTTGTTACAGATAAGGAAACTGAGGCACTGGGAGGTTAAGTAACATGTGAACAGCGGAACCAGGTGTCTAATCCACAAGTCCAGACCCAGCCTGTGTTCTGACCTCTTGCTGTGCTGACTTCAAGCACTTTACTGGCCACCAAGAAATTAACATTTAACTTGGTAACACAGAAGGACAGAACCCAAAATGTGTATGTGTGTGTGTGTGTGTGTGTGTGTGTGTATTTTCCTTCCTTGATCTGGGATGGCTGATTATGTACTTCTTTTGCTGTATTAATCAAACAACTGGAAGTACTCAAGGTTAGAATTTATGTGGCAAGTAAACCATGTTGAATCAAAATGGCACAATGAACCTGAGAGGATTGTAGCTTCTTTTTTTGTCATGCATATGCCAGTCTTTTCCTCGAAACAGGGGAATGTGGGTAATTTTTCCTCTCTCTCCATTTCATCTATCCACATACTTGAAAAATTTTCTTAGCGTCACTGAAAAATGAAGACTATGTTTAAAGATAATTTATTCTCTATTTTTTAATAAGGAAAATCACATGGGCAAGAATTCCTAATTTAGTCACTCATTTACAAAATTTACTTTCTGCTACCTCTCTGTCAGACACTGTGTTGGAGACCAAACATATACCATTCATTTACAGGAGTTCTCTTCCGACTTTGGTGATTCTTAAAAAACAAACAAACAAAACCATACCAGGTGCCTTTTCTACCAATGGTAAGAGTGTAGGACAGATTTGAATGTTGGAAATGGTGCTATCGGTCATTATTTGAATTCAACAAAATCAAAATAATTTGCCTGTAGAAATGGTCTAAAATAGTCTATTATGTAGTATGCTTTTAATAAATATCATTGAATGAATAAAATGGGTGGCTGATTCTCAACAAGCAGATTGAGGTAGGTAGAATCGTTTCCCTCCTCTACAGTTTGGGAGCCGAAACAGTAGTTTATGCAAGGTAGCATGGTTGTAGCTAAATCCCAGGTGTGTCCCAGTCAAATGTGGTTCTCTTTGATCCCGGCACCATGCTCTTTGCCACTACACAATCAAAGCATTGAACTTGCAGTCAAACATTGGCTCTACCACAGTCTGGCTGGATGACGTTAGACATGACTTCTGTTTTACAGAACTTTGAAATGTCAGCATTTTCAGTGAGAAAGGAGAGTTTGTCCAAATACTGTGCTGGCTAATTGATTAAATATTTAGAAAATAAGCTAGATATTTATCTCACAGCATTCTTTAAGGGCCTAGGAGACCAAAGACTTAAGTATAAATAGCAAAGAAGCAGACAAATCATACAGGTTGGTTTTACAAATATATGTGTAGATGGGGAAAGGCATATAGATTTTTAGGCCGACTCTATAAAATAAAAGATTAATAGCTTTAACTTTCTTAAAAAATCTCTGTGCATCATGAGACATCATAAAAATGTAAAGTGAGGGGACAAATAGTGAAGTCGAGAAAATATTTCAGGTGTATATTGTAGCAAAAGGATGATGTCTTTAACACAGAGTTCTTGCAATCCCTATGAAAACAACAAAAATCCCAATAGGTAAAAGGCAAAAGGAAGTAAATGGATATTTACAAGATGAAAGGTTAATGATTTTTAAGAAAAAATCAAAGACTACTGCAAAGCTAATAAATATAATCTCCCACACGATAAAATGCCCGTTATCTCATAAGTAGTGACAAAGGTGAGACAGAGGAGATAATAGCCAGTTTTGTCAAGGATACAATCCCTGTTTTAGGGCATTTATCAAATTATCTAAATGTTTAAAATATATGTTACCTCAAACCAATAATTCAAGTCAACTTTTTGGGAATAATTAAGAAAATATGTACGTATTTGTTCACAAAATGTTAATCTGGGCAATGTGAATAAAAAGTAATTAAATGTCCACTAGTAGTAACTTGGGTTAAGAAAACTAAGTGTATCCATTATTGCAAATGATTCAAAAAGTAGGTATTTATTGGTACAGAAAAAATTTTTGACATAATTTGATACATATACTTTCATAATCTTTAACGCTTTTTGAAACTGGTAGTCTATAGCTGCCTTTTTCTTTTTTTAAGTTTGTTTATTTTGAGAGAGAGAGAGGGGCAGAGAGAGAGAGACAGAACTCCAAACAGGCTCCATGCTTTCAGCGCACTGTCAGCACAGAGCCAGAGTCGGGGCCGAATTCAGCAACCGTGAGATCATGATGTGAGCCAAAATCAAGAGTCGGACACTTAACCAACTGAGCCACCCAGGTGCCCCTATAGCTGCCTTTCTTTGAGAGCAGGGTATCCCTCACCAATTTTTGTGTTCACTTAGTAGGCATTTAGTAATAATTAGGTGAATGAATAAATCGGTAACATAATCAAGTACAGAAAATTAAAAAACTATAAAAAATGTTTCTCCAACTTAGTTTTTAATGAGATGTAATTGACATATAACATCGTGTAAGTTTGAGGTATACAACGTGTTGACTTGAAATACTTAAATATTGGGGCACCTGGGTGGCTCAGTCGGTTGAGTGTCCGACTTCAGCTCAGGTCATGATCTCACAGTTTGTGAGTTCGAGCCCCACATCGGGCTCTGTGCTGACCGCTCGGAGCCCGGAAACTGCTTCTGATTCTGTGTCTCCCTCTCTCTCTCTGCCCCTCCTCTGCTCATGCTATGTCTCTCTCAAAAATAAACGTTAAAAAAATTTAAAAAAAAGAAAAAAAAAAGAAATAAATAGTGCAAATGATTCCCACCACAGTTTTAGGTAACCTCTTCATCGTGTCACATAATTACCATTTCTTTTTTGTGGTGAGAGCATTTTAGATCTAATCTCTCAGTGACTTTCAAGTATATAATATAGTATTATAGTGATAATCATCATGCTGTACACTAGATCACCAAAGTTTATTCATCTTATACCTGGAAGTTTACATCTTTGACCAATATCCCTCCATTTCCCTCACCATCACCCGCCCCTAGCCCCTGGTAACCATCCTTCTACTTAGGAAAAGAGTTTAGGCTTTATTAGATATTACACATAAATGATCTACAGTATTTGTTTTTCTCTGAGTTACTTCACTTAGCCATAATGCCATCAGGATTCATCCAGTTTGTCACAAATGGCAAGGTTTTCTTCTTTCTCATAGCTGAATATTGCATTTTGTGTATATATACCACATAGTTTCCCAGTGATGGACTCAGGCAGTTTCCTTATCTTGACTGTTGTGAGTAATGAGACAATGAACATGAGAGTACAGATATTTCTCTGAGATCCTGTTTTAATTTCTTTTGGTTATATACCCAAGGGTATATAACCCTGGGATTGCTGGATCTTATGGTAGTCCTGTGTTTAATATTGTAAGGAATTCTATATTATTTCCATCTTTTGTGAACCAATTTATATTCCTGCTAACAGTGCACAAGAATTCCCCTTTCTCCACACTCTTACTAACATTTGTTTTTTGTTTTTTATGATAGTAGCCATCCTAATGGGCGTGAGGTGGCATCTCATAGCGGTTTTGATTTTCATTTATCTGATGATTAATGATGTTTAGCACCTAGATTTCTCACTTTCTCATGTACCTGTTGGCCATTTGTATGTCTCCTTGGAACACTGTCTATTTAGTTCCTCAAATTCATTCACTTCTTTAAAATTTTAATTCTGGTGTAGTTAACATACAGTGTTATATTAGTTACAGCTGTACAATATAGTGATTCAGCAACTGTATACATTACTCAGTGCTTATCAGGTTAAGTGTACTCTTATCCTCTTTGCCTATTTTACCCATCCACCCTCTACCTCGCCTCTGGTAGCCATCTATTTATTCTCTATATTTGAATCTGCTTTTTTGCTTATTTCTCTCTCTCTCTCTCTCTCTCTTTTTGTTCCTTTGTTTTGTTTCTTAAATTCCACATATGAGTGAAATCAAATGGTATTTGTCTTTCTCTGACTTCTTTTGCTTGGCATTATACTCTCGAAATCCAACCGTGTTTTTGCCAATGGCAAGATTTCATTCTTTTTTGATAGCTGAATAATATTCCACTGTGTATATATACCACTTCTTTAGCTATTCGTCTATAGATGGACACTTGAGCTGTTTCCATAGTTGGCCTGTTATAGATAATGCTGCAATAACATAAGGGTGCATATAGCCCTTCAAATTAGTTCATATTCTTTGGGTAAATACCCATTAGTGCCATTCCTAGATCATAGGCTAATTCTATTTTTAATTTTTTTGAGGAACCTCAATACAGTTTTCCTTAGTGGCTACACCAGTTTGCATTCTCGCCAACAATGCACAAAGGTTCCTTTTTCTCCATGTCCTTGCAAATGCTTGTTATTTCTTATCTTTTTGATACTAATCATTCTGACCGATAAAAGGTGATAGCTCATTGAGGTTTTGATTTGCATTTCCCTGAGGATGAGTGATGCTGAGCATCTTTTTTTAATCTGTTGCCATCTATATGTCTTCTTTGGAGGAATATCTGTTCATGTCCTCTGCCCCTTTTTAATTATATTGGTTTTTTTTTTCTTGTTGATTTATGTAAGTTCCTTATATATTTTGGATACTCACCCTCTATCAGATAGGTCATTTACAAATATCTTCTCCTATTCAGTAAACCTACTCTTTTTCCTTTTCTGTGCAGAAACTTTTTATTTTGCTGTAGTCTCACTAGTTTATTTTTGCTTTTATTTCCTTTACCTCAGAAGACTAATCTAGACAAATAAATGTCTATCTTTACTTTAAATTCCTATCAGGCATATTATCTCTGTTGCACTTACATATTTTGCTGTGATTTTGTCTTGTTCTTTCATTTGGGACGTATTTCTCTGTCTCCTCACTTTGTCTAACTCTCTGTGTCTATTTCTGTGTGTTAGGAAAGTCAATTATGTCTCCTGCTTTTGAAAGTAGTGGGCAGGGCATGCATTTTTAACAAGGTGACACTGGTCTCTTCCATTGGAGATGCCCAGCTGCTACTGAGACTTGAGCTGACTGGAGCCACTTTGCAAAGTGTGCATGGGTGAGGTGCATGTGCCCTCAGTGGGAGGCCACCAGGTGCTGCCACCTGGACCGAAGCCCCGCAAAGTGTGCAGGTGAGAGACTCAGTGTTGGCAGGGTTTGCACAGGTCTTTTAGAGAAGAAGACCTACAGCGTGAGGACTGAGGCAGGCCCTGCTGGGAGGGGCAGAGCATGATGTAAGCAAATTAGGTAGTGAATGCTGGTGCTGTGCTGGTTACTGCGGGTGGCCATGTGTTTATGCCGGGGGGCAGGAGAGGGAAATGGTGGCTGCCAGCTCCTTTGCTCCTGGAGAAGTCCTTCAGGGAACTCTGAGATTAGTAAATAACTCTTTCCTGTATGCCCCCTGTGTTTTTCAAACTGCGGCTTCTATGTTGTATCTCCGCTGGCTGTTTGTCATGTTCTTTCAGGGCACGGACTCAGCTTCCTATCACCCTCTGGGCTCTCCCAGACTGAGTCTGCTGATTTTTAAAGTTCCAGGCTTTACGTCCCACTGGTTGTAAGAATTCACAAAATTCAGCCACTTGGTTTTCAAAGCCAAATGCTGTGAGGATTTATCTTTCCTATGCAGGCTCCTTGGTGTGAGAGTCTGTTTCTTACCTCTCTCCATGCCCGTGGCTCCCTCCTTCCTGTGGCTAGACTGATGGGGCTTAACTCTCCACTACTTCTCCACATTTCCTACCCTCTTCAGTGTGGCCTCCCATCTACATTTAGTTGTAGTGTTTGTTCTGCAAGTCTTTGGGTCATTTTCTCAATTATTTACAATGATGTGAGTGTTATCTAGTTGTATCCATGGGACAAGGTGAGTTTAGGGTCTTTATATTCTGCTGTCTTCCCTGAAGTCCCCCAAAAGAAAACAAAGTATCCAGGGAAAAGACAGATTGCACTTAACAACAACAACAACAACAACAACAAAAAGATTATTAGATTAATTTTCAAGAGCAATAATAGATACTAGAATAAGAAAACTTCATTCTAAACACGAAGGGATACAGAATTGTATACGAAGTTAAACTATGTGGAAGAAATAAAGGTTTTTAACAATGAGTAATGTTTTTAACCCTCCCTAAACAATTCTAAATACATTAATAAAAAGTATATGTAAAAGTCCAAGAAACAGCCTGATGAAGGAATGGGTTGAAGTTACAGTACAGACCAAAGCAATTGGCAAACATGTAGATTACTGTATGTAAGTGTGTTAGTTGAAAAAACAACAGATGACTAATTTGGAGTGTTAAAAACAGGGTATGATTGAAATACATGTAAATAATCATCAAAACATTCTAAAGTGTATATTTGGGAAGTGAGAAATATTAATTAACTTTAGTTTCTGTCAAGACAATGATGTATTTAAATGAATGTAAAAAATTCAACTCTTAGCAAATAATTAATATGGAATACATATGTTCCTAATCCACTGAGGAAAAGGGGATTCATGAAATCTAATGGAAGTCAGGAAAGAACAAACACACAAACAAAAATGTCTGGCAAATAGAAAACACAAAATCAGATGTTAAAACCATAAGCAAATAATTTAGTAATCTTTAAGTGAAATGAACTAAAATCAGAGAACAGGCGCTCAGTTCGGATTAAAAAAAAATCTCGTGGCACAGCAAAATACAATGATACAGCAAGGGTGAGAGTAAATGCTTGCAAAAATATACTCCAAGCATATAACAAGCAAAAGAAAGCTGATGTCATTGTATGAATAAAAAAATAAAATGGTTGTAAGTATTAAAAAGGAAAAAGAAGTTCATTACATAATGACAAGAAAAATAATTGAACACCTAATTCTGAGCCTAAGTTATCTTTAACATTCTCAAAGAAAAGAAATATTTATAAAGCAGAATAATTGGATAAAATAAATGGGACATATCCACAGTCACTGGGGGATTTTAACCCCACTGTCTCAGTAATTGATGGCTTAAGAGATAAAAATCAGTGAGGAGATACATGGATGACTTGGTAATGAGAGACCCTGTACAGGGGAAGGAAAGGAGAACTCCACTGCCGTTTTGCCATGGTTCTAGTAACATTCCTCACATCTCCTTGCTCTTCCTCACCAGTTTCTTCTCCTGGAAAGAGAACACGTTGCTCTGTCTGGTAGGTTGGGGAGAAAAATCCAGAGCCCACTGAAAACCTTATTTTAAGGACATAAAAGAGATGTATTAAACAGATAATTTGATATCTCTTTCACTGTGTTCTGAAATCTGATGATAGCCCTTGGTCCCTTGGTGTGGGATGATTACAACCATTGTGCTGGGAACCTAGTGGCCCTTTCTGTCTAGAAACTCCTGTCCAGCTGGGGGAATATTCTTGAATTCTTTCACTGATGACTTTCTGTCCTCTGTTTTCTTTGTGGTGTCTGGAAATCCCATTATCTGAGTGTTGGATTTCCAGAAAGTGTCTTCCTGAATTCCTCTTCCAGTCTCCATCATTTCATGCTACTTGCTGAGAAATTTTCTAAACTTAATTCTTCAGTCTTTTTTGTTGAGGTTTTCATTCTTGCATTCAGATTTTAGGTTTATTAAAGTTGATTATTTTTCTCAAAATATACCTTTTTGGTTTTTGTCTTCTCAGGCCTTGTCAAGACACTAATTACAGTATTTTTTTTGAAAATTTTTTTCTCTCTGCAGAATGTTGTTTAATACAAGTTGCTTTTAGATAAGACCTTCTGCTTGTAGATAAGACTTTTTTCATGTTACATACTTATGTCAGATAAGTGGTAATCCCTGACTCATGGTTATGTGCTAGTACTTAAGAGTAGGGAGTGAAAACTGGAGTGGAGCTGTGAGTTTGTGAATGGGGCTCTGTAATGATTAGACAAGCGTGATCTTGTTTACGTGTCTGTTGGGAAACCTGCATATGTCAGAAGGATAGGGTAGAGGTCAGGCTGGAAGAAAAATGCCTCTAAGATATTGCTAGCAATGTCCATTGCCAGTCAAGGTAATTCTATTATAAATTAGTACCTCAACTCCATACCAACACATGCTTCAATGTCACCAGAGCATGGGGAGTCAGGAGTGGAGAAACAAACCGGCAACTAAAAGTGTCCATCTGGAAGGGACACATGTCACTTCTGCTCACTACTTTATTGGGCAAAGCTGGTCACATGACAATTTCTAACCTCAAAAGGAAGGGATGTGTGGTCTTATTTTGTGTATAAGGGAAGAAGGTGCAGGAATACTGCAGACCAGAAGTCATGTCTATTAGGCCCCCTTTAATTGTCTCTGTTTGTTTCTTAAGCTAGGCAGATCTACAGAGAAAACTCTTCCAACATCCTGCCTAAGAGTAAATTCCCAAGTGTAAGAATTCTGAGAGCCAAGTGGGAGAAGAAGAGTGTAGGGTGTAGGTCTCAACATTCCTGAGGTATATAAACAAGATGTAGATGTGTATTTGTCAATCCCCTTTCTTTCAGAATAATATTCCTTCTCTGAACTGTAGGTGGCATTCCCCAGTCCAGGCACCCTTCCCAGATTATACCTCCTGTGTCATACTGATGTATCGGAGAGAGTGGAGGTAGGGATCACGGACTGTTGTTGAGTAGTCCTTCTTTTGTAGACAC
The DNA here is from genome assembly GCF_018350195.1 of Panthera tigris. Taxonomy (NCBI): domain Eukaryota; kingdom Metazoa; phylum Chordata; class Mammalia; order Carnivora; family Felidae; genus Panthera; species Panthera tigris. Next base: position 64,317,613 of record NC_056660.1, on the reverse strand, counting down.
TCTTCTTTCACCTCTATCACCAAGAATAATGCCTATTCCTGTATCTTCTGAGGATTTGATTGAGCACATTGGGTTGGTTCTTGCTCTCCTCAATGTTGGTTGGGAGTTGACTTTCTTGGGCCTCCTACATTAGGTACCACTCATCCATTTGCTTACTAGCTTCCAAATATTGCTATTGTTACCTGTTCTGTTTGCTCTCCATAAACTTAGCTTTTTTCTGGGGGGGGGGTTGGTTAACAGGTCCTTATATTGTATATATAAGTGGAGTGGCAGGAGGGAATAAAATTAAATGTATTCTGATCATCTGTCATCTTTAAGGCAGCAAACATTTCTAGTATCTGGCCACTAGCACTCCATTCTGACTTTGGGTAAGCCTCCATCTCTTCAGCGTGTTCTCAGTGGTGTAGTTTGGGTCTGAGTCTGTTCTGGCTGGTCAGCACTCCTGCTATAGATGCTCTAACTATTTTTGATGATCATTCCTGATACGGTGATTATTTTCATTAAAAACACAGAGCCGTGTTTCATTTTGCTTGCAAACTTACCAGTAAAACATGACTGCTCCCTCCCCACTAATAAATAGTGCAAAACCACCTACTGCCTAATTGATTGAATGCACATTAGAGGGCTGGAGGGCAAGTTGTTTTGCCTTTGCATTGCCTAATCTAGGGCACATTTCCTGTATAATCTTGTAAAGCTTGCTGAATGGGCCAGAAGAAGGCCTACCTAGCTATAGAGCTTTGGGGATAATTGGAAAATTGAAGATTGCTACAGTTTGGGCCCTTTAAACACTTTCTTTTATTTGGACTTTTTTGTTGGACCTATAATGCATGTGTATCAGATACTGGATTGGGCATTGAATAAATAGATGACATTTTCACTTACTAGTATTTGCTAAAAATTAGCTGCTGCAAGTAAAATGTGAACGCTGATGAGGAGACAACTTTTCTCCCAATGAAATGTGAAAATTAACTTCAGATAGAATTTGCCTGTTTTACTTCAGTAAGTGAAGAATATTAAGTAGCTAATCCTTAGAGCCTAAAAATTGTCAAAACGTCTAAGAATGTTGTGCAAGAGAGATTGTGAGGCTTATTACATTTATTAAATAGAATGAATTAGTTTGGCTTGCATATCCAATTCATCATGTGTATTATAAATCAATACAGTTAATATTTCAAGCTCTAAATATTTTGCATGTTATTTTTTTAAGGGTAAAATCCATTGGCCTAGGGGATATCTAAATAGAATATAAGGAAATAGCCATTCCCATCATCTTTGGAAAGAATATTAATGTTAGTCATGAAAATATCCGCAAACCACAGCACACATCAGGCCAAGTGCTGAGGTTGTAGGGGATAGCTGGCTTTCTGCTTGCCCTCGTGATGTTCACAATTGGGGGGTTGTATTCAGATGGGACTACGTAACATTTTAAAATATGTTATTTGCTGTACTTTGGGTTGACAAGGCATTATGAAAATAACAGGTGTATGTGTAAGGATGGAACACTCTCATATGGAAAGCAGGAGAATTATGCGGATGTTTAAATTACAGCATCACCTTCCCTGACCCAGTATGGAAATTCTTCCATTCCTGCATTATATCTCTTGGAACAAATAACATCCATACTCATTCTCTCTCAAACCCACAATTCACTCTTGCCCCAGTATCTAATTCCACATGACATATGATAATAAAATGCATAGTTTTCCAACTACTGTAAGTTTTCAGTATCCTGTCAGCTCTTTCTGTCCTTGTCCCTACCCATTGTCAGACTATAACCAGTTGCTGTGTTTTTACCTGAGGTATCTACATGTTTTCTTCCTGTCATAATCACTTGTTTTAAGACTGTTGAAAAATATATATAAGTTTTTGTCACTTTTATTTGGGTTCATGTGTTGATCTCATCCATTTGACTTTAACTCCCTCAAAATCATGATCATGTATGTATGTTTTCTATTTTGGGGGCTTATAAGTATCTCTTCACAGTATCCTGTGAAACTTTGGTACAAAGTTTTTGAGTATATGGCTTACTGGAAATAAGTTTGATTCATAAATAGGCACTTAACTCTTTTTTGTTTTTTATTTATTTAACTTGGAGCTGCACAGACTCCTAGAATTCATGCTAGAAAGCAATGGAGGATAGAAGGAAGCTGGGTCAAGACCCACAGATCTTACAAATTCATGCTCATTGAGATTCAGTTTCTTCATCGGTATCATTTACATGATAATAATGCCTTCTCCCAGGATGGATATAAAAGTTAAATGAAGTCATCAATATGAACACATTTTGTAATTTTTTACGTGGACAGGAATATGGGTATTATTTGAATATTAGAGGTTGAGGCAGGCAAAGTAAATTGAACAGTAAAGTTTCCAGTAGCCAACAGAGCCAGAAATAGGACGCCAGACTCCTGACTCCCAGCCAAGGCCTGGTAAGGGGACTCTCTGCCATAGAACAAATTGCCTTCACTATTAGAAAAGCCATTCAGATGTTGTATGACATTAAATAGGACCCCAATAAATTAGAATATTCTCTATCATCAAAGAATTGTTATTATAAAGATCATTCAATTGCATACATACATACATATGCTCTTAAATTTCAAAGTTTAGCAAAGGTGATTATTTAGTTAATGTATAGGATGATCCCCCTATGTCACTGGCACTTGATAAATGTTTTTGAAGAAATAAATTTATGCAAAACCCTGGCCTAAATAGCCACAAACAAAAAGCAAACCTTCAATACAACACACCCAAGCTCTGCATTTTCCTATAAAGACAAATGTTCACCTTCGTCTCACAGATTTTTTTAAGACTTTAATTTTTAGAATGATTTTAGGTGCATAACAAAATTGAAAAGAAGGTACAGAGATTTTCCATATGCCCTTTACTCCCCACATGCATAGACTCCCTCATTACCAACATCATTCACTTAAGGGGGGCTTTTTTTTTCCCCACCAAGGATAAACTTATATCAAAGCATTATAATCACCTAAAACTTTTATCTTAAAGTTCACTTTGGCATTTTACATTCTTTGGGTTTGGACAAATGTATAACGACATATATCCCTCATTATAATAACATATAGAGTAGTTTCACTCCCTAAAGATCCTCTATTCATCTATTCATCTAATTATTCATCCTTATCCACCATACTGCTGGAAACCATTGATCTTTTTAATTGTCTTCATAGTTTTGCCTTTTCTGGAATGTTATATACTTGGAATCATACAGAATGTAGCATTTTCAAATTGCCTCCTTTCTCTTAATAATATATGTGTAAGGGGCACCTGGGTGACTCAGTCTATTAAGTGTCTGGCTCTTGATTTTGGCTCAGGTCATGGTCTCACAGTTCATGGGATTGAGTCACATAATGGGCTCTGTGCCAGCAGCATGGAGTCTGCTTGAGATAACCTCTCTCTCTCTCTCTCTCTCCCTCTTTCTCTCCCTCCCTCTTTCTCTCCCTCCCTCTTTCTCTCCCTCCCTCTTTCTCTCCCTTCTCCTACTCATGTGTGTGTTCTCTCTCTCTCTCTCTCTCTCTCTCCCTCTCAAAATAAAAAATAATATACACTTAGGGGTGCCTGGGTGGCTCAGTTGGTTAAGCATCTGACTTTTGGCTCAGGTCATGATCTCATGGCTCATGAGTTCGAGCCCAGCATTGGGCTTTGTGCTGACAGCTCAGAGCCTGGAGCCTGCTTCAGATTCTGTGTCTCCCTCTCTCTTTCTGCCCCTCTGCTTCTCACGCTCATCTCTGTCTTGCAAAAATAAACAAACATTAAAACATTTAAATGTGTATTATTTTTTATTTATTTAAATTTTCTCTGTGACTTTTCATGGCTGAATGACTCATTTGTTTTTAGTGTTGACTAAATACTCCATTGTCTGCTAGTACCACAGTTTACTTATTCACCTATTGTAACACATTTTGGTTGCTTTCAAAATCTGGCAATTATGAAAGAACCTGCTATCAGCATCCTTGTATAGGTTTATGTATGAGCATAAGTTTTCAACTCTTTTGGGTAAATACCAAGAGCTTGATTGGTAGATCTTATGCTAAGTGTCTGTTTAACTTTGTAAAAAACTGCTAAGCAGTCTTCCAAAGTAGCTATACCATTATGCATTCCCCCCAGCAGTGGATGAGATTTCCTGTTGATTTACCACCTTGCCAATATTTGGTGTCGTCACTGTTCCAGATTTGGGCCTTTCAAATAGGTGTGTGGTGGTATCTCATTGTTTTAATTTGAATTTTCTTGATGGCTTATTATGTGAACATCTTTTCATAGGCTTATTTGTTGTCAATATATCTTCTTTGGTGAGGTATCTCTTAAGATCCTTGGCCTATTTTTAAATCGGGTTATCTGTATTCTTAATGTTTAGTTTTCAGCGTTCTTCACATAATTTGGATAGCAGTTCTTTGTCAGAGGTTTTTTTTTTCTTTAATATTTTTTCCCAGTCTGTGGCATGTCTTTTCATTCTCCTGATATTGTCCTTTGGAGAGTAAAAGTTTTATTTATTTTTTTTAAATCACATGCTGTGATTTGCACAAATGCAATGCATTTAATTTTCAGAACTTATTCATCTTTTTTTTTAATATAACCACTTTTTTTAAGTTTATTTATTTTGAGAAAGAGAGTGTGTGTGTGTGTGTGTGTGAGAGAGAGTGGAGGAGGGGCATATAGAGAGACAGAGAGAATCTCAAGCACAGAGCCTGAGGCAGGGCTAGAACTCATGAACCATGAGACCATGACCTGAGCCAAAACCAAGAGTCAGACACTCAATAAACTGAGCCACCCAGGCGCCCCAACTTATTCGTCTTATAACTGTAACAGAAGCTTTTAATTTCAATGCAATCTACCCTATCAATTATTTCTTTTTGTGGATTGTGTCTCTGGTATTGTATTTAGAAGGCATTTTTTCCAAAGAATTTTAGGTAAATTAAGCTTTCCTACCCATTTCCCATGAAACTGCTTCCTGACTTGTAAGAGTGTATGAGACATTTGTGCAAAATGAAATCTATTATTTTCAAGAGTATTGGGATGTAAAAAAGGAAATTGAGTCTCTAAGTGATGGGTGTTACCCTGAGGAAGGGTCAACTTCAACACAGAATGAGGTGGGGGAAATATTTCAAAGCACAAAATCCAGAGAGAACATGTCCTTGGAGGTGAGATTGGAGGATGCTGCACAATGGAACATGAGTAAATTGGGACCAGAGGGAAATGATTTTTCATGAGCACCTCCAAGCAGTTTTACAATATCACACTACCTCTGCATATGGGACCAAGTGTGAGCCATATGGTTCTAACTCCAACAATTAATACGTCATGAGTAGGAATGGTGACAAAGGTATTAAAGAAAAGAAAGATGTTAAGATACACTTTTTATTTTTAAATAATTTATAGTACATCTACCTCCTCAAAAAAGTTGCACACTTCCATTTTCAAAAATTTCCTTGGATATGTGAAGCAAAATTTCAGCAGTTTGTGCAGATAAAGCATCTAGAAGTTATCTAATATGAATTAAACCAAGTTTATTGTATGAAGACTGTCACTTCCAACCAGATGGTACACATTATGCACATGATAAAGGTCTCTCATAACATTCTCACTAATATTAGCTTGTTTATGGAATACTAAAGCTGTAACACCAACTGACAAGATCAAGATCTGGGATGCTGGTATTCTATTCTCAACTCATTCTGTGCATAAATAGAGCAGTATAGTGGGTGCCAGGCAGGATCTCAAAAACCACTGCAGCAACAGGATTCAATTAAGGAAAAAATGAATCCCATACCCAACACCAAATGCATCCCCCAAACAAAATCTATACTTCATTAAATTATTATCTGGAAACAAGGGCTGTCTTTCTATGTAATATGGTTTCTCAATCTTGCCTATGAAACTTATGGCCAATTTTAAATGGAAAAACTATTTGGTCATATCTCCATTTTAGAAAACTGATTTTAATTTATAATATTAAATATATATAACTACACAACTATGTACAAACTCTTATGTAAAGCTAAAACAATATTACACATTAAACAATGATGAAATTAACATTAAGATTATCATTAAATTAATGTGATGGATGCTTTGGTCCTCTCAACTCTACATTCCAACTATACTGTGAATACTTACAGATGGTATGATGGTTAATTTTATGTATCAACTTAACTGGGTCACAGGCTGCCCAGATGTTTGTCAAACATTATTTTTGGTGTTTCTGTGTAGGTGTTTTGGATAAGATTAACATTTAAATGGATAGACTGATGAGAGCTGATTGTTCGCTGTTGTGTGGGGGCCTCATCCAATCAGTTGAAGGCCGACTAGAACAAAAAGTCAGATCCTCTCCCAAGTAAGAGAGAATTCTTCCTGTCTGACTGCTGTTGAACTGGGGCATTGACTTTCCTTGCCTTTGGATTCAAACTAAAACATGAGTTCTTCCTGGTCCTTTAGCTTGCTAACTTTTGGATTGGAACTATACCATTGGCTCTTCTGAATCTCTAGCTTGCTGACTCCCATGCAGATTTGAGAGTACTTAGGTGAATCTATTGCTTATAATAACAAAAAATATTGTCATATGTACATATATACAGCCTATTGGTTTTGTTTCTCTGGAGAACCTGAAGCAATACAGGTATTGGTATCAAGAGTGGTTTTAGAGGAACAGAATTTTGATGAATTTTCTGAATTACTTCTGGTGTTTCTAGAATTAATTATCTAATGTGATTAGATTTAAAGGTGCTAAGACTCTGTTTCCAGTGGTAAAGAGAGCAGCAATAGTCCTTGGCATGATCTGGCAATAGAGATATATAACATATTTCCATTGGATAGTCCTAACTGATTACTTATAAGCAGCAAGGATCTGGGTAACTGTGTATATGATACTTGTGAACATTTTTGTCAAGCTAATGATAGAATGAGATTGCCTGGTTGTCCTAGTATTGCTGGACAAAGTGGGGAAAGAAAAGAATGAGCTCAGGGATTTGAATTCCTACTTCAAGTGCTGTGTAAATGACCTGAAAGCTTCTTCCTGAGGTCTGAAGGAGATTATTATCTCCTGTAGCTACAGAGCTAAGTTTGAGTTAGAAATGTCTGACAGGCCTTGGTTTAATGGAGAGAAAGGGATTCGAAGGTTTAGAGAGACTGGAGTGTTAGTGCATTTGTCATTTAAGACTTATTTATCTACCCTGAGGGGGTCCAGAAAACACACTTTGGCCATGACTTCTCTCCTTGAAGAGATCGATGATTGCTTTTCTTTGCAGGCCAGTCCTTACAGTGGGAAATGAGATCATTGAACTAGGAAACCTAAATGCAATACGAGTATTTAGATCCTAGGGTGGAAAGGGCCAAGAGGTGGCACTCATCACTAAAGGCAGATGGGTGTGGTTACCTCACTATAATAAAAAGCAGAGTCAAAGCAGCAATCAGAACATTCTGACTCACGCAGACTTATGGTGTTGGCTAATTAATCGTGGTGTTATTAGAAGTGAAATAAATGGGAAGTTTACCAAATTCTTGATCCTTATAAATATGAAAAAATCTAGGTCAAGTGAACAAAAATCTAACCCAAATCATAAACACAGAGGCATGTCTCTTCAAGCAATTCCTAGACTTAAGCCAGTTTACAGATTCAGAACCCCTTGAATGAAGGGGAAGCCAGGTGCCCTTGATCTCTGTACACTGCCAAAATTTATATTCTTAATACTAAACATTTTCTAGAGAGACATATAGCCATTTACTAGGGTAAATGTGCATCAAGGGAAAGAAAATCAGATCTCTTAGGTCCTCTCAGATACTAATTCTGAACTGACACAAATTCCAGGAGACTCACAAGGTTACTCTGCTCTGCTACAGTAGAGGCTTATGGAGATCAGATGATCAATGGGTTTTAGGTTAGGTTCTTCTCACAACAAGCCTCCTGTATGTACTTGCCCATTTTTGGAATTCATAACTGGAATAGACATATTCAGAAGATGGCAGGGTCCCCATGTTGGTTCCCAGATCCAAGGAATAAGGGCTACTATGGTGGGAAAGTCCAAGTGGAAATCACTAGAACTATCTCAATGAAGGACAAGAGTGAAATAAAATTTTTGGAGGGATTGCAGAGATTAGTGCACTGTCAAGGACTTGGAAAATACAGGCATGGTATTTTCCAAAACATCCCTATTCAACTTTGTAGAGGACAGATGAATCTTGGAGAATGACAGTGGATTGTTATAAACACAATCAAATGGTGAGTTTAATTGTAGCTGCTGTACCAGATGTGATTTTATTACTCGAGCTAATTAATACATCTCCTGGTACCTGGTGCAGCTATTGATCTGGCAACTGCTTTTTTTCTCCATCCCTGTCAATAAGGACTACCAGAAGCAGTTTGTTTTCAGCTGGCAAGGTGAGCAATATACCTTCACTGTGCTACCTTAGAGGTACAACAACCCTCTAGCTCAATGTCATAATTTTGTTTAAGTGATATAGATTCTCTTTCCCTTCCACAAAGTACCACATTGGTTCATTACATCAGTGACATTATGCTGATTGGACCTAGTGAGAAGTAGCAACGCTCTAGACCTACTGGTAAGACACTTGCATGACAAAGTGTAGGAAATAAATATGACAAAATACAGGGGCCTTCTACCTCATTTCTAAAGGTTCAGTGGTAAGGGGTATGTCAAGATATCCCTTCTAAGGGGAAAGCTATGTTGTTTTATCTGGCCCCTCCTTCAACCAAAAAAGAGGATCAATGCCTGGTGAGTCTCTTTGTATTTTAGAGGCAACATACTCCTCAGTGTGTTACTCTTAAATATTTGCCAAATGATGTATAAGCTGCTAGTTTTGAGTAGTGTCCAGAATGATAGAAGGATCTAGGCTGCCATGCAAACTGCTCTGTCAGTTGGGCCATATGATCCAGCAGATCTAATGGTGCCTGAAATGCCAGTGGTAGGTGAATCACAGTGCAGGCCTTTAGGATTTTGAAGCAAATTGTGCAGTGCTCTGTAGGTAATGACTCTTCTTTTGAGAAACAGCTCTTGGCCTGCTGCTGGACCTTAGTGGAGACTGAACACTTAGCCCAAGATCACTAACTTACCATGCAACCTGAACTGCACAACATAAACTGGGTGCTATCTAACCCACCTAGCTATAAAATTCAGTGTGCAAAGCAGCACTCCGTCATCAAATGGAGGGGGGCATTTATGTGACTGGTCCTGAGCAGGACTTGAAACCACAGTAGGTTGCATTAAGAAGTGGCCCGCCCAAATGCTCATTGTCTCTACTCGTGTTACACTGCCTTTTTTCTCCCAGCCTCCACCAATGGTTTTATGGGAAGTAGCCTATGATCAGTTGGCAGAGAAAGAGAAGACTTGGGGCTGATATACAGATAGCTTGACAGTTTGTGCAAGCACCACCCTAAAATAAACAGCTGTAGCATTACAGTCTCTTTTTGGGACATCCCTGAAAGACAATGGTGAAGGGAAGTCCTCCCTATTGGCCTAGCTCAGGGCATCACTTGGTATTACCATATCCTATGATTAAGGTCAATGGAAAACTATGATAACTCAATCCAGACAGGACTAGACCCTTCAGGAATGATGGTTTGGTCATCTACCAGGTAATGAACCATGACCAGGATGTACTTACTGAAGGCAAAAGGAATGTAAAATTGAGAAAGGGAGAAGGTAGTTATAAATAACAGCTATGACTACGTGACATGTATAGGAACAAAAACTGTAATTGTCATGAGTACTTCATCCCTACTCTGTTACAGTGAAGGTGGGCCTCAATCAGCTGAAGGCCTGAAAAGAACAATAAGGCTTACTCTTCCCTGAGTAAGAGAGAATTCTTCCTTTCCACTGCCTTTGAACTGGACATGACTTTTTTCTGCCTTTAGACTAGAAATGAAATGTCAGCACATTCTGGGTGTCAAACCTGCTAGCTTACAGTCTGAAACTATATCATAGAAACTATATCCTGATTCTTTGCCCTTCAGAATTGGACTAGAACTACACCATTGGCTCTCCTGAGCCTCCCACTTATCACCTTACTCAGCAGATCTTAGGATTTGTCCGTCTCCATAATTGTGTGAGCCAATTCCTTACAATAAATCTCTATATAGCCTATTGGTTGTTTCTCTGAAGAATCTTGACTAATACAGATGGCAACAGTACAAGTTCTGATTTAGGCATGCTCATTTTTTTTATGTCATGTGATTCATTCACGTGACAATTTCACTTTGCGCATTTATATCCGCTATTCATTTTTACTGCGAACCATGATGAAATTGGCCTTTACCTGATGGGATCAGACATTTACATTTTTAGTCACTCTGTTTCTTGTTCATTACAGATGGGCAAGTAAGAACTATTTTTCAATGTCATTCTAAACACAAATGTTAATATTGATATTGGTGGCTTATATTTGATTATTAAGCAGTTTTCCAGGTGGTTCAGAATGAATATGGACATTGACACAAACTGACATAAAATATTTACTCAAAAAATCAACTTTACAGTGAATTACAGCCTGATGACTAATCATCCATGGATTTTTCCAGTGTTCTACCTTCCTATTTGAGAAATACTGTACTGAAGTAGAATGGTTAACACTTAAAAAATGGAATCATATCAACCCAGCTTACATATTAGTTCTTCTCTTTATTACTGATGAGTGCTTGAGAAATGAGACAGTGCATATATAGCATTTAGCATAGTGACCTGCACACAGCAAACAATGACTCCCAGTGGTTATTATTAATACATTATAAACAAAAACCTTGTAACTTTGGAGATTTATTTTCCTAATCTTGTGCCTTTCTCTCTCAACCTTCTACTCTGGGAGACCTGTTCTGTCCATAATATCATATTGTTCAGTCATTGACATGAAGCCACTCCTTCTGGGCTCAAAACAATAAAAAGAGGTAAGGGGCTCTAGGAAACCCTGTGTAACTCTGCCAGTTGATTTCAACCTTAGCTGCGCATTAGCATTTACCCAGAGTATACAACTTCAAATACTCCGCTCCTGTCACTGGAGATCTTGATCTGATTAACCTAAAGTAGGGTCTTTATAATCAGTAGTTTAAAAATGTAGAAAGACATAGGAAGGCATCATTCACATCATTCACTTAGTTCTTTTTCCTTCTTTACTTATTCTCATTTTAGGTGTTAGTAATATTTAGAATTTTAAAGAATATATTAGTAAACATCTGTTCAGAAATATTAATTTTTTTCCTTCGGGCCTTTAATACTTATGGAAGCAATAGGCAATTGGACTAATGGAGTATCTTTGGAAAATTATACTTTATTGATGTGGGGACATGTCAGAAGCAAATGTTGCCTCCTCTCTAGCGGCCTCTTTGGCAAGTACGCACCAATGGTGTTCATGAGAATGTTCTGTAATTACCAACTGGGTTCTAGATGCAAAACTTTCATGGATGATGCAAAATAAAATAGAGTGATTTTTATTTGAATTCCCAAAGAATTTCCTGTACAGTGAAAACATACTTGTTTGCTTAGTTTTTTTTTTCAAATCTCTTTTCACCTTTCTTCTGCTATGGTAGTTAATATAATCTGGCTGTTACTAATAGTTGATTTAATACTATTTTATTTCACATTTATTTCTTGGAAGACTAAGAAATGCTTAGCATATTTCAGTTATATTTGTACAACCCACCTAAAAATTAATATTTCACACGTAGGCTTTATAGGTGAGCTACCATGTCAAGCTATAATAAGAAGGACATTTTATATCAGGGTTGTGCAAGCATAACTGCTATGATAAAGCTGAAATAAAAACTGCTTCTAGGAATTGAGAGCAACAGGAAATCTCATTAAAATTACCCCTTGTATCACACTACATCTTTATATAGATTTAAATGCTTATATTCACTGGAAGAGAACTTAATGAGAATAGAATTCAGATGAACTTAACATAAATTTTCGATTTTCAGCATATAATATCTGATCATTCTTTTTCTTATAAAAGAAATTCCTTTTGTATAGACTATATGCAGATTTTGGATGAGAGGCTGCACAATGAACTTTTATCATTTAGAAAATTTGGACTCCTATCTACTAAAGACTTTGTTATTCTAGTGTGACCATACTGGCACTGAGATTATGGCATAGAATTAATTAGTTTAATTATGAGAAAAATATCATTTAGGGGTAATTAGATTTATGTGATTTAGTCAATCAAATTAAATATTTTATTGTTTTTATTTCCAAGAAATGTAGACAGTCCAAAGTTCTGGACATGCAGCTAATTACTCTGAAAGAGCCAGTACTTTCTTCCTCACATTGTTATAAGACTAAATACTAAATAAAACAACTGCACTCTTTCAGGCTGAGCACATTGATAAAAATCCATCCAGAATAGCATTGCAGTTAAAGACACAAGTTAGCATTCTCTGGGGGATGCTCCTTTATCATATTTTATTTATTATTTTTTCTCCCCAATATTTTATTTAAACTCAAGTTAGTTAGCATATAGCATATAGTGTAGTATTTATTTCAGTAGTAGGATCTAGTGATTCATCACTTATATAGAACACCCAGTGCTTATCCCAATGAATGCCCTCCTTAGTACCCATCACCCATCTAGCACATCCTTCCTTCACTTCCTTCAATCAACCCACAGTTTGTTCTCTATAGTTGAGTCTCTTATGGTTTGGCTTCCTCTCTGTTTTAATATTATTTTATTCTTCCTTCCCCTATGTTTATCTGTTTTGTTTATTAAGTTCCACATATGAGTGAAATCATATGGTATTTGTCTTTTTTCTGACTCATTTCGCTTATACACACACATGCTTATTTCACTTATTCACACACACACACACATATATGAATATTCCCCATATATTCTTTATGCATTCATCAGTAGTTGACTCTTGTTTTTCATAGTTTGGCTATTGTTGATAATGCTGCTATAAACCCCGGGGTGCATGTATCCCTTTGGATCTGTATTTTTGTATCCTTTGGGTAAATATTTGGTAGTGTAATTGCTGGGTTGTAGGGTAGTTCTATTTTTAACTTTTGGGGGAACATCCTTACTGTTTTCCAGAGTGGCTGCACCAGTATGCATTCCACCAGGAGTGCAAAAGTGTTCCCCTTTCTCCGCATTCTCGCCAACATCTATGGTTTCCTGAGTTGTTAATTTTAGCCATTCTGACATGTGTGAAGTGGTATCTCATTTTGACTTGTATTTCTATGATGATGAGTGATGTTGGCATTTTCTCATGTGTCTGTTAGCCATTTGTCTTCCCTGGAGAAATATCTCTTCATGTCTTCTGCCACTTTATTGACTGGATTATTTACTTTATAAGTTCTTTATAGATTTGGGATACTAGCCCTTTATCTAATATGTCGTTTGCAAATATCTTGTCCCATTCCATTGGTTGCCTTTTAGTTTTGTTGATTTTTTCCTTCGCTGTGCAGAAGCTTTTTATATTGATAAAGTCCCAATGGTTCATTTTTGCTTTAGTTTCTCTTGCCTACAGCGACATGTCTAGTAAGAAGTTGCTGTGGCTGAGGTCAAAGAGGTTGCTGCCTGTGTTCTCCTCTAGGATTTTGATGGTTTCCTGTCTCACATTTAGGTCTTTCATCCATTTTGAGTTTATATTTTTGTGTAGTATGAGAAGGTGGTCCAGTTTCATTCTTCTGCATATTGCTGTCCAGTTTTCCCAGAATGATTTGTTGAAAAGACTGTCTTTTTTTCCATTGGGTATTTTTTCCTGCTTTGTCGAAGATGAGAGTGACCATATAGGTGTGGGTCCGTTTCTGGGTTCTCTATTCTGTTCCACTGATCTATGTGTCTGTTTTTCTTTCCTATTTTAAATGTTTGAAATATTCAGTTTACCAAAAGGTTTATGCTTTAATTTTGTATATTTTAAATGCATAGTAAAACGCATCACATAAAAAGCATATAATTTTCTTTTATGGACCAAAATGTATGCTACTGCATCAGGAGAGGGATTAAAACAACACAAGCTGTTATGATCATTGAATGGTCATTCCAATAATTTTCCTCAACATTTGCTGGGAAGGAAAGATGGAAGCAACAAGTAGAAGACTTGGGGCCCAAATGCAGCTGTGATGGTTACTTGGTCATGCACAGAAAGAGAAAAAGAGAGATTCAGAAATACTTTTCCTCCCAGTTGTATCTTTGAGTAGCATTGACATGAGAATATAAAATTTTGAGGAACACTCTTTGCCCTCAAGTGTTTGAGAGATAAGCCTTCTCACTTGGAAATGTACTGGGCGTTTACAGGTATAAATATTTCAATTCTGTAAACATGTGTTAGCTTTCTATATAGTTCCAGGAATTTTACTAGGCACTTTTTGTATATCTTTTTACCATATATTCATGCATGTTTTATAGATAACACTGATCAAAATATTCCAAAATACCGGGTTAGTGTCCTTGGGAAGTAAAAAATAATTGACTAATTGTTTACTTTGTGGTGTGACCTACTTGTGTCCAAGTCGTAATACTCATTGCTTAAGTGAATAAAATCAGGGACTTAACACACACACACACACACACACACACAAATTGCCTTGTGAAAATAAAATAAAACTATAAAAAGATTTGTTAAATTGGTTACACTTTTAGGTTCCTGTTAGGATTGACTCTGGTTAAGCCAACTTTTAATAATATCTATACTTGTCTTTCACACTCTGTGCTTGGGGACCCTCGTTTATTTCCATGCCTATTTTATGTGGTGTGTGAGTTTTAATTAGAACATTTCACAATATATCATGTTGTAGATGAGAATCAGCATTCTAGCAGCAGAAATATCACCAAGTTAATTTTCATTCTGCTAGGAAAACTGATACCTGATTACTACACAATACTTTTTTTCATTGTAAATTCTTTCAGAGAATTAGTATAACAAGGAATCTTGGTTATAAACAAAGTTCTTAAATAGTAGCCTTATAACACAATAACAATAAATAATAATCAATTATAAAATCAATTAGTCTGTTTGGCACTGTGCTCCTTTAAAGTCCTTAGTTTCTTCATTTGTAAAGCAAAGTAGTTGGAGTAGATATCTTTAAAGTCTCCTCCAGCACTATTATCCTAAATCATAATTACTTAAATCCTATTACTGCTTAACAGTCAATGGTAAGTGTTGGGTGGGGAAATCCTGACCATCTGTGGTCCCATCCCTCTGTCCTAAGATTCTGTCTTCTGTATAAAGATAGTAGTTGCGGGGCACCTGGGTGGCTCAGTCAGTTAAGCGTCCGACTTCGGCTCAGGTCACGATCTCGCGGTCCGTGAGTTCGAGCCCCGCGTCGGGCTCTGGGCTGATGGCTCAGAGCCTGGAGCCTGCTTCTGATTCTGTGTCTCCCACTCTCTCTGACCCTCCCCTGTTCATGCTCTGTCTCCCTCTGTCTCAAAAATAAATAAACTTAAAAAAAAATTAAAAAAAAAGATAGTAGTTGCACTGTTATTCTGTAAATAGTTACTTTAAAAAGAGTTAAGCTACACAGTTACATCAGCTGTGTAATTTTCTCACTTGTCATTTAGCAACATCGATGACAGAGTTAGTCAGATTACAGCTGTTTTTTTCAAGGACAAAGACGATGTCATGCACTTGTAATATTTGGAAGTAATGACTGATATATGGTTAATGAACCAAGAAACCTTTCTCTCTTTAGACATTATAAAATGCAGAGCCACATCCTGCTTTTGATCTGTTTGCTCTTTGTGATCTAACCCTTCAGGTGTGAGCTATTTTTATATGTGCTATCCATCTAAGATTCTCTCTAAGAATACCAAAAGAGTGGAAGGAAGTTGAATGCCTTTGGAAATGTCTTTGTCTTTCTTCAGTCCCAAATTCAGCTCTATAATGTTTATATTGTTTGCCGTTCATTTTGCTCTTACTAACTTTATTTTGCCACTTAAGCACAGATATACCTAGATGAGTTTAATTCAAATCAAATAGACTCAACTGAGTTCAGTTTGATGAGTGTTTGCTGAATTCTGGGAGGGCGAGAGAATTATACTGGAAAATCTAGTCTGTGGTTCTAAGGGATTGCATAGCTTTTATTGTTTCATAAGAGGAAGTACAGATCTTCAACTTACAATGGGCTCTGTCCTGATAAACTCATAGTAAATTTAAAATATTGTAAGTTGAAAATGCATTGAATACATCTAACCTATCAATATAGCTTAGACTAGCCTACCTTAAACATGCTCAGAACACTTAGCCTGTAGTTGGGCAAAATAATCTAACACAAAGCCTATTTTATAATAAAGTCCTGACTATCTAGTGTAATTTATTAAATACTGTACCGAAAGTGAAACACAGAATGGTTGTATGGTTACAGAATGTTTGTCAGTGTATGGATTCTTTACCTTGTGATCACATGGCTGACTCAGAGCTGTGGCTTGCTGTCTCTATCCAGCATCACCAGAGAGTATGTACCACGTATCATGAAGTTAAAAAATCATAAGCCGAACCACTGTAAGTCAGGGACCATCTGCATATTGGTTCAGCATGAGAGGCAAAGTTCATGCTTAACACAGACTGGGATGGTTAAGAGACTGAGAATATGGACCATGCTTTTAAACTGTACTATAAAAGAATATCAAAATTATTTTAAAAACAATCCACATTCTATTACTATTGCATGATTTAGTCACTTCAATTAGAGAAAATAAAAGACATTATTGCTTTGTGGATAGTTATAATCTCAGTAGCAAGAAAAATGCCTGGCATATAAAAGATGTTCAATAAATCTTTGTTCAAGAAGGTAATAAGTGACTGAATCTATATCCTTCTATCTGGTTAAATTTTCTTCTTCCATACCATTTTTTTTTCAGTGTGTATCTGAGCGATATTTATAGATTTTTATAAATAAGAAAGATAATATTTTTCCTCTTTTAAATGAAATTGTACCTTATGAAATTTATTATAATAACTTTTGTCTGTTTGAAATATTCCATTATTTTTTGGCATCAGTATTTGCCAACAAATACTTGTTTCTCTAAGTTCTTCATAGGTAATCTATTTTCTCTGGTTGCCTTTAAAATCTTTCTTTTGTGAGTAGAGTGGACACAGAATGTTACATTAGTTTCAGGTGTACAACTTAGTATTAGACAAGGGTATACATTATGCTATGTTCACCACAAATATAGAGGTACCATCTGTCCCATTGCATCACTATTACAATATCACTAACTGTATTTCTTATGCTCTGCTTTTTATTTCTGTGACTCATTCCATCACTGGAGGCCTGTATCTCCCTTTCTTCTTCACCCATTTTGTGCAACCTCTGCACCCTTCCCCTCTGGCAGCCATCAGTCCTCTGTAATTTTAGTTCCGATTCGGATTTTTGCTTATTTAATTTTTAAGATCACATTTATGAGTGGAATCATATGGTATTTGTCTTTTTCAGTCTTACTTATTTCACTTAGCATAATACCCTCTAGGTCCATCCATGTTGTCTCAACTGGCACAATCTCATTTTTTATGGCTGCATAATACTCCAGTGTGTGTGTGTGTGTGTGTGTGTGTGTGTGTGTGTGTGTGTGTTTATGGACACTTAGGTTGCTTCCATGTCTTGGCTATTGTAAATAATGCTGTGATAGACATAGGGGCACATATATCTTTTTGCGTTAGTGTTTTCATTCTCCCTGGGTAAATATCCAATAGTGGAATTACTGGATCATACAGTATTCCCATTTTTAATTTCTTGAGAAACCTCCATACTGTTTTCCGTATGGTGGCACCAATTTACATGCCCACCAACAGTGCATGAGGGTTCTTTTTTCTCCACATCCTTGCCACTTATTTCTTGTCTTCTTGATTTTAGCCAATCTAACAGGTGTGAGGTGATATGTTAGTGTGGTTTTAATTTGTATTTTCATGATTATTAGTAATGTTGAGCATCTTTTCATGCATTTTGGCCATCCATGTGTCTTTTGGAAAAATGGCTATTCAGATCCTCTGTCAATTGTTTAATTGGATTTGTGTGTGTGTGTGTGTGTGTGTGTGTGTGTGTGTGTGTGTGTGTTGAGTTCTTAAGTTCTTTATGTATTTTGGATATTAACCCCTTATAAGACATATCATTTACAAACATCGTCTCACATTCAGTAGGTTGTCTCTTTCTTTTCTTTATGGTTTCATTTTCTGTGCAAAAGATTTTGTTGTGTTGTAGTCTCAATGGTTTGATTTTGCTTTTGTTTCCTCTGCCTTAGGAGACATTTGTATAAAAATGGTGCTATAGCTGATGTCAGAGAATTTATTGCCTGTGTTCCCTTCTAGATTTTTATGTTTTCAGGTCTCACATTTATGTCTTTAATCCATTTTTAGTTTATTTTTGTGTATGGTATAAGGAAGTGGTCCTTTTTTATTCTTTCTTCTGCCTTTAGGTCTCCAGTTCTCCCAACACCATTTGTTAAAGAGATTGTCTTTTTTCCATGGTATCTTCTTGCCTCCTTTTTAATAATTAATTGACTATACATGGGTTCATTTCCAGGCTCTCTATTCTGTTCCATTGACCTATGTGTCTATTATTGAGCCAGGATCATACTGTTTTGGTTACTACAGATCTGGAGCATATCTTGAAAACTGGGATTGTGATATCTCCAGTTTTGTTTCTCTTTCTCAGATTGCTTTGACTATTCAGGGTCTTTGGTAGTTCCATACAAATTTTAGTATTATTCTAATTCTGTGAAAAATGCTATTGGTATTTTGATAGAGATTTCACTGACTCTGTACATTGGTTTTGGTAATATAGACATGCTGACAATATTAATTTTTCCAATCAGTGAACAATGGAATGTTTTTCCATTTGTGTCATCTTCAATTTCTTTCATCAGTGTTTTATAATTTTCAGAGTATAAGTCTTCATCTCTTTAAGTTTATTCCTAGGTATTTTATTCTTTTTGGTACAATTGTAAATGTATTGTTTTCTCGTTTTCTAATTGCTGTTTCTATGACTTGTTATTATTATATAGAAACACATATTTCTGGATATGCATTTTGCATCCTGCCACTTTACTGAATTATTACTTTGAGTAGTTTCTTGGTGGAGTTTTTAGGATTTTCTTTTTTCTTAATTATTTTTTAAAAAATGTTCCTTTACTCTTGAGAGAGAGAGAGATGGAGCATAAGTCGGGGACAGAGTGAGAGAGGGACACAGAATCTGAAGCAGGCTCCAGGCTCTGAGCTGTCAGCACAGAGCTGGACTTGGGGCTTGAACTCACAAGCAATGAGATCATGACCTGAGCCAAAGTCGGATGCTTAACCAACTGAGCCACCCAGGTGCCTATTAATTAATTAATTCATTCATTCATTCATTCATTCTTGAGAGAGAGACAGAGCTAGCATTTTCTATGTAAGAATCATGTCATTTGCAAACAGTGAAAGTTTAGTTGATGCTTTTTCTTCCTCTTCTTTCTCTTCCTCCCCCCCTCCTCCTCCCTCCGCCTCCTCCTCCTCCTCCTTCAACCAGTGTGGATGCCTCTTACTCTTTTTCTTGTCTGATTGCTGTGGCTAGGACTTCTAGTACTATGTTAAACAACAGTGATGAAAGTGGACATCCTTGTCTTGTTCTGGCATTAGAGGGAAAACTGTCAGTTTTCTACCATTGAGTATGATGTCAGCTGTGGGTTTTAATATGTGGCCTTTATTATGCTGCAGTATGTTTCCTCTAATCGCACTTTGTTGAAAGTTTTTATCGTGAATAGATGTTGAATCTTGTCCTTTCTTTAAATGTCACTGTGATATGTCTAGGTTTGGATTTATTTGAGATTGAGATTGAGATTTAGAAATCTGAAGATTTGCATTGTTTCATTAAGTACAGAAAATTTGTATCTTCTGTCCTCTCAATCGGGAATTCTTATTGTAGGAACCTTAAATGTTTCCACTTTATCTGCTATGCCTGCAAATCTCTTTCATCTGCTCCATCTTTTATCTTGCTGTGTTGACTTTTGAGAAAATTTTTTAGGTTCATCTTTTAGTTTATTCTCTTTTTAATTTTGTCTGATGTGAAACTTTCTCATTATTTGAGATTTTATTTTTCATGACTGTTCTTTTTACTTTTTGAAGTTTTAGAGTTTTTCAAATAGTTATATTTTATGTCTCATTTATTTCTTATGATTTTGAATTTTTCTTTTTAAACATTTTAAAGATTCTTATGATATGGTGTCTATCAAATTGTTCTATTAACTGAAGTTCCTTCATGCTTGCTGTCTCTGCTTATGATTACGTTATTTTCCCGTGTATTTTGTATTTTCACATTTGTGCCCAAATTTCTTGGGACTTGAATCTGAGCAATTCTGTGACATTTGATTGATGGTGTGGTTTTCTGCAATTGCTTTATATTTGTTTCTTTTAGAAGCACACAGACATCATCTTGGAGGTTCCTATATTATACTAATAATGCAAATTTGAAATGTTACATCAAATTAATTCAGGCATATGATTATTTATTTTCATTTTCCCCTGAATTTTCTATTTAAATCCTGATCAAAGAAGAGTCTCCTTGTTACTTCCCTGTGATAAGTTGATTTTTTTTTTCAGTTCCCTCTTTAATGGTGTACATGTCACAGGTCAGAAGGCTTAGGTTTTATTCCTGGCTTTGCTGTTTACTGTGTGACCCTAATTCACAAGGACTCTTAATATCCTCAGTGGAAAAATAAGAAAACAGTCTATCATAGCTATTGTTGAGAGATAATATTTCTCCTTGGGCCTATAGCAATTCTACTTGTCTTTCTGGGTGTGCCTGCAAGGCTCTGACCACTCTTCCATGGGACATTTTTTAAGGTTGTTTATGCACCTGGTAAACTTGAGAGATGAGAGAATTATTCCTCTCCTGGACAAAGAGCATGAGGGCTTACTGCTTGCTATAAATTTAGTGGATCCCTCAAGCTAAGTGTTACTCAGCTATGACCGAAACTCACTGCATGTGTAGAATTCATTTGGGCCGTTTTATGCTACTCACATGGAACTTAGAAGAAAAAGAAAGCAAGAGAATTATGCTGATGTTCATGCTGATTGTTGTGCCATTAGTAATGCATTACTTATTCTCTGACCTATGAGTCTGTTATCTTCTGCCAGCATTCATGAATGATAACAGGTCAATTTATTAGTTTGTAATTGGGTAGAATCAAATCCTGGACCTAACACCTACTTTACAAGGATAGAGTAAAAATGAGTGTATTTATGTATGTAAAAATAATCTCAAAATTATAAAGTGCCATGTGATGATAAAGGATTATTCTAAATATTAATAAGTAAAGCAGAGTAAACTACTTCTGAGCGAAAACTCAGACAAAATTCCTTTGAATGGAAGTATCCAAGACCACTTGTGAAGTATGTTAGACAAAAACAAAACAAAACAAAACAAACAAAAGACACTTGAACTTTTATCTGATCCAATCTCTAGATCTTGCTAACCATGTAAAGCAAATATAGGGAGAAGGAACATGTTAAGCAATATCACTGGGATATGTTCAGTAAAATCTGTACTATGGAATATTACTTTGGGACAATTGACCCAAAATTTTTAAATAAATAAATTGTAAAGAAAACTAGAGAGAGGAGGAAGTTACAGGTCACATAATTTTTAAGAGATATAATAACTAATTGCAACACAGACTTTATTTTTATACTGATTTGGACAACCAACCTAAAAAAAATTGAGATTATTCAGAAAATTGAGCACACAGTGAATATTTGATAGTATTAAAGAGAAAGTGCTTAAAATTTTAGTATAGTTATGGTGTTGCAGCTAATTTTCTCTTGTGCATATATTTTGAAATATCTGTGGATAAAATGATATCTGGAAATCAAAATAATATGGATTGGGGAGAAATGGATGGAATATAAATGAAATAAGATTGGCCAGAATTATTGTAGTTGGTGATGAATACAAGGAGGTTCAGTAGATTATTCACCATTCTTTTCCATATTTAAAATATTTTCACAATAAAACTTAAAAGTGTTGTTGCTTCATGGGAAAAGATTCTCTTCACATATTCTATCATTAAATTGCGGATTTAAAATCCAGATATATTGGCAGACCTAGGCCTTACTAACCTGATGACTTGTTCAATAATACTGATCATTAGTATTATTAACACACAGTGATGATATTAAAAGCCAAGTAATTAAAAAATCAGAAGGGACACCTGGGTGGCTCACTCGGTTAGCTTCTGACTGTTGATTTTGGCCCAGGTCATGATCTCATTGTTCATGAGAATGAACCTGGAATTGGGCTTTGCTCTGTCATTGTAGAGCTTGCTTGAGATTCTGTCTGTTTTCTCTCTCTCTGCCCCTCCCTTCACTCATGTGCTCTGTCTCTCAAAATAAATAAATAAATAAATAAATAAATAAATAAATATTAAAATTTTTCTCGCACTGTTGGTGGGAATGCAAACTGGTGCAGCCACTCTGGAAAACAGTGTGGAGTTTCCTCAAAAAATTAAAAATAGATCTAGGCTATGACCCAGCAATAGCACTGCTAGGAATTTACCCAAGTGATACAGGAGTACTGATGCATAGGGGCGTTTGTACCCCAATGTTTATAGAAGCACTTTCAACAATAGCCAAATTATTGAAAGAGCCTAAATGTTCATCAACTGGTGAATGGATAAAGAAATTGTGGTTTATACACACAATGGAATACTACTTGACAATGAGAAAGAATGAAATCTGGCCTTTTGTAGCAATGTGGATGGAGCCGGAGAGTGTTAAGTGAAATAAGTCATACAGAGAAAGACAAAGTTTATAAGTTTATAGAACTATATAAAAAGTTTATAAAAACAATGTTAAAATAATAGGAACCCAGGCTATGAATAACTATTCATGTCATAGGATCTAAACTTGGTATTTTGGGACACCTGGCTGGCTCAGTCGGTAGAACATGGTACTCTTGATCTCAGGGTGGTAAGTTTGAGCCCCATGTAGAGATTACTTAAAATATAAAACCTTTGAAAAAATAAGTGTTTCAAAATAAACTTGAGTTTTAATCCAATAATAAGGACAGATTCTGTATTATGGATTTTTTGGTATTGATTTGTTGAATAAAAATTTAGAGGCTTAACTCTGAGTTGCTTTTAAAATGCTATTCTCAGCTTTATAAAACAAGCTCAACACAAATAGAGTCAAGACTTTTTCTTATTCTCTCTTCTTAGTCAGAACTAACGAATACAGTTGATTAAAAATCTAAAACTACTGGATGTGCTCCAGAATAATTCCTTGCTTTTGTTTGGAATGGTAGGTTTCATTCTTGCCAACTTTGGCACCTTAACAATCTTACAATATGGTCATGTGTGTTAGTATATACAGTATAGTTTATTTCAATTTCCAAAATGATAGCCTCAAATTAGAGACTCATTGGCTTATTATACATTTATTCTAAAATATATGTCATGTTTTAAAAAATACACACACACGTATATATACATATATATACATATATACATATGTATACACATATATGCATATACATATGTATATATACGTGTGTGTGTGAGTGTGTATAAAATTTTCATTTTGGGGTCTTCCAGGCCAATATTGTATGTGGAAGAATGGATATAAGGTTTTTGGATTAGCTATGCTGCTATCGATTCTGCTATTTTCTTTGTCACAATGTGAAGGAATCTATTAGGAATGGCATTGATTTTTTTTTTTAAGCTTTCATTGCACTTTTCTTGGTCTGTTGACTCTGTGGGACAGCAGTTGATTATGGACTAACTTGATTATTTCTATACAGGTACTATGTTACTGATGCTTGTGGACAACTTTCCCCTTAATATAACTTTGGAAATCAGGATCAGTAGGAATGGTCTTTGGGGAAATCCTATAACAATACCTATCAGGATAAAACAGTGGTACACTTCAGTTCCCCCTTTGAAATCTTGTAAACTATAATTTCATAACACGTTTGGGTAAAATGTGTCTATTTTCCCGCTACCATTGAAATAGAGAGTTAAAAATTCTCTTACCTGATGATGGCATGGCTTTTATGAATTAATAGGCAATAAAACTAACTAATATATCACATCTTAATAGGCAATTTGCTTTTTAATCTATTAGATTCCAGGAAAGGAAATGTTTCTCCTCTCCAACAAAGTCCTGTGTGTTGGCAATTTTACCTTCTGACTCTTGAATCCATTCACACTTGTGCAAGTTTACTATCACTACCCTAATCCAGACCATCTCTGATACTTTTCTGATTTATAAGCATCACAAATTCAAGTCAGATTACTGTCCTTCTACTTACTATCTGTCAATGGCTTCTATTTGTCTTTGAATGAAATGCCAACTTCTCAGCCTTATAAGGCTCCATATGAACTGGTTCCTGCCTCTCCAATTTCAACTCGCCATCCGACACTTATTTGCCTTTTCATTCCATGCTCACATAACTTCTCTCATGAAGCTGTCTCTGACCTCCTTATCTAACTTGGCATTTTCTGCAAGAATATTCTATACCGAGTATTTCAACTATTACAATTAAATACTAATCACAATGTATTATAAAAACTTGTTTCATGTTTGTATCACTTCTAAGACTATGAGTTCAAGATAGACCAGGGTCTTTTTTTCCCCTATATTTTATACCCTCTATCCCATAGTATGAAGAATAAGGAAGAAAACAAAGTTGTTCATGAAATGAGTTAACTAATGAACAACTGAGGGAAGAATGTCTAGATTACCTATTCATCAATGTTTTCTAAAATCCGTTCTAAGGTTAACTAGATAATCAGAGGAACAGGTATTTAGATCGCAACATTTTGACTCTACATCAATTTACTTTTTCTGAAATATGCTTTGGTGTCATGCTATCACCTTGCATGCCATTCTGTTACCTGGGAGGATTGAATTCACTGCTCAGTAGTCATGAGGTGTTCTGTAGCAATTCTTTTCGGCTTGGGAAGAGTCACAGATGTTCCTAAGCAATTGGTTTCCTTTTGCTTGTATAGATATTGTGAATCATATCTAGTTTTCCTCTTTCTATTGGCTTCTGAAAAGCTCAAATTCAAATATCTAGCTCATCTTCCTCAGAGATTATAAGTTTTAAAGGAATACATTTTTATAGTGACTCAAATCTAGGTTTTATTTCAGTTTCCAAACTGCCTCTTCCTCACTGTTAAATGTGTTTCATGTGCTATATTGTAGGTATCTGGGGGAGCCATCTTGAATCCCTTAAGTCATGGGAAGTATGGATTGGGATGGATGAGGAGGAGAGAGAGTGAGGGCAATGTCAAAAGAGATGAAGAGTCACTGAAATGTGTAGAACTTCTTAGCTTGGGTAAGGACTATGGATTTTAGGTAAGGTGAAAATAAATAAAATATTAAGTAGTTACTTTATTCACACACTTGTGATAGCAATAGTCTGTTATGAACATTAGTATTTAAGTATAAGATTAGAAATACAAATAAAAATATTTTTATTTTAACCATCTTAAGGAAATCCATTATACAACCACTTGGAAACTTAATCCATTGGCTTGGTAGTTTGCTTTATAGTTTTTAGTTCTAACATCTTTATGTATGTTCAAATAAATGCCAGATAGAAAACAGTTGCTTAAGAAATGCATTCACACAAATGCCAAGTTGAACTTTAACAACTCACAATAAAATTGAACTCTGTGTTTAACTATTTTAATATTTGAACACGTGGATAATGTTGATAAATGTAGGTAAATACTATTATCTCTTTCCATGTCTTTTAATTTACTATGCAACCTATCTCATTGTTGAAATTATTTTAGCTCAAACTATGTCAGTAACTTATTGTGTAATATTGGTTGAATAACTTCCTGGCTTCCATTTCCTTATTTAAAAAAAAAGGTGAGAGTGGATGATTTCTAAGAGCAGAACATATATTGTTGGTCACCCGTCTACTTGGACAGTGATCAATTTAGGGTTGGGCACATGTTGCAATCAATGCCAAACTGATTTCTCATCAGGACTTTTCTGCTTCTGGTCTCAAAAGACAGTCACAATTACTTTTGCGTATAAACTGTGAGGGTAATTAGTTGAGGCTACTTTTTTCCACCTTACCAGTGGGAGAGAGATCAATAGGTAAAGAGAACCATATCTTACAATATGGAGAGTGTGTTCAGGTGACATGATTGGAACTCCTGGATCCAGACATGCCTGAAGTCAGACATACTCATAGGCTTTTCTATTGCATGGAATCATTAAGTTCCTTATTTGCTTTAAGGTGGTTTTAGTTGTATTTTTTGTTACTTACAATTCTAAGAGTCGAGATTATTATAAACTTCATCTCTATGAGTCTATGACTTCTTGACATAAAGGCTACTAAAGTCATTTAATAATTTAACAAGCTTAATCTAAATGAACAGTTGCCTGGATAATTTCTTTGAATTCAGACAAATAAAAGGATGTTTCTAAGCTCATTGAGCTCATGGAGCTTACAGGCTGGAAATGGGAGTAATCTTGTAATGAAGTATTATGGCCCCAAAAGACCTATTTGAATTAGATATTTTGGAATAAATAATTTTGAATGATACATATGTCCTAAGTAAAAATAAATAACTAAAAAATAGTGTGAAAATACTCTCAAGGCAGATTTCTTTACACAGAGAATGATGATTTACCTTAATTTAGGGCAATTAAAATCTGTCGTACACCTACTACACAGCAACAGTTTAATATTATCATTTTACCAATTTAAACCAAACCTAGTCATGAATACAACTTTGTGTAATTTTCTCACTGGGATCATTTCCTGGTGTTATTTGCGAACATGAAATCTTTGTGAAAGTAAGCTTTCACCAACCGAATGAGGCTTACATCAAGTTCTAAACCTAGAGCAAACAAGTAGACTGTTCTCAGAACATTTTCTTTGGATTTGTAATCAAACAGATCTACGTTGAAACAGCCAAGTACCACCGCTCTAAAACAGAAAACTCTTATTTAAAAATAAAAGGGCAGTTTTTCTTTTTCCAAGTTAAATATGTTCTACTTCTCTGGCAGAACTCGTTCTCAATTTGCCCTAAAAAAAGATGAACCATATTTTAAAATTATTTGCAGTTAATATTTGGGGAATTTGAATGTTTTACCATTTCATAGTCTAAAAGCTTGTGTAATATTTGTATATTTAAAGGTTTTTTTGTTCCCATTTCATAGAGTTCCAAGTGTGGCTGAAAATAAATCATCTGAAAATGGTGGCTTTTTATAATTCTCAATAAATAAAACTCACAGTGATTGTATAAAGTGTTAAAAAACGTAACATGTAAAATGATTATTGATTTTAATATCAGGGTTCCGAATATACATTTAAATATTGACTTTCTGAATGTGGCTTATTTCACATTATGTCCCATTATTATTCTGGGAATGGATATGTAAACAATATAGACAGCTCATGTCCCTGTTTTGAGAGACTATAATCAGAAACATTTAATTGCTGGACCATTGATCTATGAGCTTTTGACTGGGTAAATCATGTGAACCAAGCCTCTAGCATCTCCAATACAGAAAAATATGGAAATATAAAAGGATATCATGAGGTGAATTTTGTAAGATCCAAGGATATGTATCAAACATTTCCAGCACATCCTATTTCAATTTATTCTTGGCTTATGTAGACCAATCTTAACCTAGAGATGAAACATGGAAAAGGAACATAGAAAATGATGAATCTGATTTAAGATGTAAGATGGGAATGATGACACAGCCAAGGACATTTATACAAGTACACATCATTAATCAAATATGGTGGGGCAGTTGCATATTCAATTAGAGACAATGGCTGTTCTGGTAGTTATGAGGTCATGAGAGCCTCACTTTGAATTTTCTTGACTTGTTTTTTGCATTACACTTAATGCCTCCAAGTGCCTTAATGACTCTTATGCTTTATATCTTGCATTGGACCAAAATTCTTAACTTGTATTAGAAGCTGTCCATAAATATAATGTAAAAACTTTAAGAATTTAACAGATTTTATACTGTATAATCTGCAAATGCCACCATTAAAAAACAAAACAACCAAAAAACCCTCAATTTTTATACTGTTTATATCTTCTCACTTTAATAATTATTTTCTTTAATATTTTTTATAAAAAAATCAGGAAGATGTAAAAATAAAACAGCCAAGTAGCAGAGACTTGGTTCTAATGCTAGACAACTTTAAGTGGCATCCATTCAGAATCTAAAGCAATGTAGTATTTTATATGTGATTTTTTTGTATTACCAATATAGTTAATATTTGAGGATATTTAGTTCTAGAGGCAGTGATGAATAAAAATATGAAATTAAAGTTTCTCCACTAAAAACTGTATTTTTTTAAAATAATATTAAGACCTGAGGGTGTTGTCATATGCATTGGTCCTGCCAAATCCATGCTCTGGCAAAACAAAATACACTTTCGAATTTGAGATTTTAGTCCATGTCCACATTCAGCAGATTTAGAATAAAATTTATTTCTGTAACAAGTCAGACCATTTTCTGAAATGAAAACATGCCATTTAAATAAATGCCTTAATTTGAAATAATACTTTGTGATATTTGTATGAACTGGTACTTTTATGGGAGTAACTTGTTGTGTCTGACCAAACCCACCTTCCGAAACGATTTCCCTTGTCAAAACACCTAAGTAAAATGACTCTTGTTTGAGGAAATGTCTTGACAATGTGATGCATCAATTTCAGAATTCTGGATATAGATTCTGAGGTACATATGGGCATTTGTAGTTTCTTCTGGGCATGGATGTGGTGTTTGCCTAGATTTATATTTATATCTGTTTCCGTTTCTCACTTCGATTCCCTGACTAAATTGGGAGGTGACGCTTCATAGTACCTAATCTGCCCCAGTGAATGTCTCCCGAGGGTGCATTTTAATTTAATGCCATGCTTGTGAAGTTTTAGTGGACAGCTTTGAATGTGAGGTGGAGGATTATCCTCATTTTCACAAAGTTCCAGCCAGAGCTCTAGGATCATTCCAATAGTACGTTAGAGCTGAGTTGAGTTTTCCTACTGTGCATGGTCACGCTCCACCAAAGATCATCATAAGACAAACGGAGGTCCGGGGGATCCAAAACAGCACTAAATGATTCACAGCTGCGTTGGATTATATTGTGCCATTTCTAAGTGTTAGACTGAGCCTATATCATATCAAACATAGAGTAAAAAAGTGCAAAATTTAATCAGTCAGCCAGATGTTTTGCATGCAACTGGGCAAACATGTCAACATAGGGTGAAACATCTGGCAGTTTCAAATATGATTTAACTGACCTCGTGAAAGATGACCTTGGTATGAATGGCTAATTTTAAATAACCAAATGAAACAAAGGTATTTTTAACACTAAGTGGTTACAATCTGTGAGTTGCCTTATATTTATACGAAAGAGTGGAATGTTTAAGTCACACTGCCACGCAGATGTGCAAGGGGAAAAAAGCAGCTTCTTTATTTTGTCTGTAACCAACCTCGTCTTCCTTTTAAGCCTTCAGCAGCTGGTGCGGGAATGTGGTGGAATAAGGTGGAGAGTTAACATTAACTTGAACCATCTTATTTGGTGGAGCTTAGTTTCTTTTGGATGAGAATATTCAGAGTCTCAGATGTGAGGTTCCTGTACTTTTTTCCTTAAGATTTGTCTGTGTGGCCAGTAGGGTATGTATCTTATATAACAGAGAAGAGTTGAAGTCCTCAAATATGGTGTCTTGTACCTCCCCCAGGACATTTTACGCCTCTTCCGTCTGGCAGTGTTTGGGGGAACTTGAACTCTCATCTCTCCTTTTCTCTTATTTTCTGTCACTTTGTCCAGGTCCCTTTAAACTCTCTGGTTTACTCCACCCTTCTTAATTACTGGTTTTGTCTCCCATACAGTTTTCATCCTGGAGGTCTGTTCGATAGCTTTCATGTCAATGCTGCAGAGTCTCTACTGACTCTCCAGTCAGTGCTCTCTGGTAACGTAGGTCCCAACTCTGTTGTTCAAGAACCAAGAAGACTTGAGAAAAGTAAAGACATTGTACTAACTACTGCCTCTAACGTAACCCAGGCTGTTATGAGTGAAGACACAAAGCAATTCATTCCCAAAGCTTCAAACTACAGTGGGAACAGGACTTGCTATCATTAGCAAACGTTGCTCCCTTTCTCTGTCTTGCAATTCAGAGTTGGAAACTTTAAAACACCCCTTATCTACCATAGCTTTTTCTCTCATCATTTGCCAACATCTCACAGACCAAAAAGTGGTCAGCTTTTCTTCTAGGTCATGATCTCTGTCTTCCAACCTAATAAATAAGACTAAATGGAATCCAGAGATTTTTTTGCTATAGTTTAGGAGAACTCTGATTTGAAAATATCCAGTATTAGCCATTATATGTTAAATGGTAGCCACAGAATATAATTTTAAAAAATCCTCTTTTGATAGTCATGTCTTGAAAGGCTGCTGTCTGGATGCAAAATCCTACACTTGATTGTCAGAGCTGAATAATATCTAGCTTTCTCTTTGCATTCCTCCTGTATCTGCTCCTGTCTCCCATTACATACATTTTTAGATGGAGGAGACCCCCCCCCCCAGACTTATTAGGCCTACACAGACATGTACTTAAATGATAAGTTTAATTAGTAGCTTCACTACTGATTTTCAAACTGAAGGAAAAATATTAATGAATTTTATTACATTAATATTATTTGCTCCAAGAAGTTAACTTGAAAATACGTATAGATAGATGACAGATAGGAAAAGAGTATTTGAAATATCTTGGACTAATGACAATGAGAATATACAAGAACTCCTGCAAAGCAACAATAGAAAGTCAGTGAACCTTACAGAAAAATGGCCGAGAATATGAACTGGTCTATAGAAGAGGAACTCAAGATAATAAGGACATGAAACAAGCAAATGAAATTTGCCTAAACTCACTAGTAATACAAGAAACACACAACATCAATAAGTTATATTTTTATACCAGTTATGGTGGCATTAACTAAAGTGTATGCAGGAATGTTAGAATATAGGAACTCTCAAACTCCATAGATCAAATTAAGTGTACCTGTACTTAGGCATGAGAATATTCATGGGACCTTTGTTTATACCAGAAACGTACTAGAATCACTCTGAGGCACACCACTGGGAAATGGATAGATAAATGAAAAAATGTATTCTAAAGAAAAATATGGTATTTTAGAATGAATAGATTTTATGTATTGATGACATATGAATAAGTATGGAAACAATAACACTGCATGAAAAGGTATGAACCAGAATGAGATCCGTAGCATAATGACATTTATATATAGCAAAATACATGGACATTAAAATGATATAGATGTTACAAAGACATATAAATAACACTAAAAGACTGCCCATGAACACAGCATAATAGGTGGGTATGATGATGGGAATTAAAGGAAAGAACTAAGTTAAAGGAACATAATGAAATAAATCAATATATAAAATTCTTGTTAGACATCATTCTTGGTACTTTATTTGGTATGCATTTGATATGTGTGCTATGTAAGGGTTACCTATGATTGTTGCTAGTGTATATATACTCATGTCATATTTACATATAGGAATATATGTCCAATATAACTTGGGGCTATTTTGGCATTTTAATTAGGAAAATGCCAACTAGAGTTATGAAACTGACCATAGATAGCCCATAAAACATATTACATTAATATTTGTCTTGTTTTTATGCTTTCAGAATTATGTTGTATTACCCTTGACTTTATTTTTTTCAATTTGGCAGATTATGTATATCTTGTACTAATTCTGCTCTTTTAGGATACATACAATTTTAGGAATATCCTCAGTGTACTTAAAAATGTAGTGAAAATTTATATTGACTCTAAGTTATGAAATGTCCCACAGTTTAAATTCTTCATTCTTAATGCCTTTTGGAAAGGAAGAACACTCAGGCACGTGGATTGTGCAGTTATTCTATATAGAGAAGGGGCCTTCCCAGGAACAGGGCTATACATATTTGATCAGAGATCATAGAGATCAACAGAACTTCAAATTCCCTCTCTAGGACCAGTCTTAGTTCCCCAGGTAGAATTGGATGCTGAATTATACAGTCTGTCTGACGTGTGTTAATAGATTTACAAAAGAAAAGGTTTTAAAATTTCTACTTCACCTTGGACAAAAAGTGAGCTAAAAGCTTCATAAGAGTAAATCGTTGAGCAAAGTTTACTGCTTTTTGATCCATGCCATGCAAAATATACTGGGATAAAGAATAATTAGCCAAAGTTTTATTTTTTTATCTTCCAGATGAATGTAATTGTGGATATAGGCTTGTAGAGTGTTTACCACAAGAAATAGTTTTCTCTTTCTGAAATTATATATATATATTTATATATATTTTTAGATATTTATTAGATATTTATTTATATATTATATAAATATATAATATGTAAATATATAAATTTATATAATTATAAATTTATATAATTTAGAGATATATTATATATATCTCTAAATTATATAAATTTATAATTATATAAATTTATAGAAATATATAAATATATATTTATTATATATTAGATATATTAGATATTTTAGATATATTATATATATATATTTTAGATATATGTTTTACATATATGGTGCTGGAATGTAAGAAGCTTCTTTAAAAGAAGTGTTTGCTGTTTGAAGTTAAAATAAGACATTGGTTTAAAGTTACAGTGTTCACTTCACTGACACTTTAATATATATATTGAAAAAGAAACTTCAGTTGATGGAGCCTGAGGAAGTTAGTGTCTGCCCATTTTTTTCCTACTCAGTGTGTCCTTTCTATTCTACCTGCATTTAACGCAAATAATTGAGCAACTTTTATGTTCCATGGTGCAAAAATTATGGAGTCATACTTTATGTTAGAACTTATATTCCAATAGCCAGTCTATGAGGCTTCCCATGAAACCACAGCAAGCAAGAGAAGAAAGCTGTCTTAGAGGAGATAGCAGATGCAGGGGATAAAGAAGGGCAAGAAATAGCCAGGAATGACTTTTCAGGAAGCAGAAATCACAGAACGGGGTTTTGAAAGGTGGGTTCTAACTAAGGGGTCAGTTTAGAAAACATCTGTCAGGTTTGCTAAATAGTAAGAAGATTATTTCCTTAGAGAAGAGTGTGTTTTGTAGGGAAGGAATGTTACTGAGAGGTAGGTGGAAGGAGGGCAGTGTGAACTGATAAACAGAAAGCAGGGGCATAAACAGGATTTAGAGCAAGCAACTGGAGTTTTAGAATATAGAATTTAAGCATGGGTGCCTGGGTGCCTCAGTTAGTTAAGTGTCCGACTCTGGCTCAGGTCATGATCTCACTGTTGGTGGGTTCGAGCCTCGCGTGGGGCTCTGTGCTGACAGCTCAGAGGCTGGAGCCTGCTTTGGGCTTGGTGTCTCCTTCTCTGTCTGCCCATCCCCCACTCACACTCTGTCTGTCTCTTTTTCAAAAAATAAACACTAAAAAAATGTAAAAAAAGAATATAGAATTTAAGCACTTCAAATACATATTAGGAGGTAAAGCTAAGGAAGTCCTTGCTAGCTGGGGCCCACCACAGCAGTGCTGATGAGAGGAAATGAGAGTACAAGGGAGACCACTATAGGTAGAATGGCAGGATCAGATGGAAATTTTAAGGTAAAAAATCAACGGCAAAGAGAAAAACTGGACAACCCTACTGCCAG
This sequence comes from Panthera tigris, assembly GCF_018350195.1. Taxonomy (NCBI): domain Eukaryota; kingdom Metazoa; phylum Chordata; class Mammalia; order Carnivora; family Felidae; genus Panthera; species Panthera tigris. The sequence goes on along the minus strand of NC_056660.1, from coordinate 64,284,009 downwards.
TCCAGGGAAATCGAGTTGGTATTGAGATGAATTTATATTTCTGTATACAGTAATATAAAGGGAGTGGGGGAGAAAAGTAAACTTGGATATTGGTATTCAGGTGGTGTTTTCATAGGATAAAGGGCATAGAGTATTTAGAATATTCCCTCACATACATATGTCTTCAGTATGTTATGCTATTACTCCCCTTATAACTCAGTACTATATTCTTTGAATAATTTATCATTAGAGCTCATTGCAACTTTTTAAATTGCAATGCCAATAAGTAAGCACAGCTTGTTATACTTTTTAAATGACTTTTTTAATATCGATAATAGTTTTTGCATGCTTACGTATTTTAAAGATTTTGTTTTAGTATATTTCCTTATTGGGTTGTTCAACAATACTAAGCAGGTGTAATGAACGTCATAGAATATTCTACAGTATTTAAATCCTTCTGGGATCATTTTTTTCTGGTCACTCAAGCTTAATATAATTTCATAGACATATTTTCTTTTATTTTCATGGAACCATATGATAGAAAGCCAGCTGAATCCAAATAATTACACTAATATGTTGTATTTGTACGGTTCTTTGTCTTTCCCCAAGTCATTTCTTCTACTTTATGTCATCTGAAAGAAAGTAAAATTTTAGATAGATACTGACATTTAGAAAGAATGCTTTATTTACACAGCTGGTTATTATTTTTTTTTTCTGATAGAGAGGTTTGTCGTAGCCAACTATGTTTCCATATGCACCTGGCTCACCTGTTTTTTCATGAATATATTAATTCTTTACTTTTAAGTTTAAGTGACAGCAACATTTTTGAAATGACAGTTTAATTTGAAGGTGAAAAAATATAGTTGTTTCCATCTGGTGGTCATTTTTGTCCTTCCATTAACTGTGGTCGTCATCTTTAACCTTTTAGTGGAAAAAACGCTACAAGGTCTGATGTGTTCTGTGGTACTTTCATGATTTTTTTCACACTTTCTCCAAAAGCATTTACTACAAAGAACATAGCTTCCCTTCAAATAATAGATTTTAATAGTAATAAAAAAAAAAACACTTCATCTGAATTTTGACTATCTGTTGAAAAAGTCACCATTATTACAATACCCAAAATACCTCTGGGAATTTCACGTTGTTTCTTTTGACAAAGTTAAAGGCTAATCAAGCTCTTCTGTTATTGGTTAATTCCCCTTCTGCAGGTAAAAATATGGGTATTTTATACAAGCATATGAGTCTATTGCCTTAGGAAACAACAGAGACATCTTTAAGACCCTCGTTTCACTTCCAACCTCTTAGTTCACAGTTCCTTTAGATTCTACTGAGCTGCCTATTCTCTATGTTAAATATTACATTGGCCACCAATACCCTAGTCATTTACCAACAACATGGCTAACATATTTGGAAACCAGGGATGTGGAGTACAGTAAATTTCAAGTCAGACTATCTGGGTTTGAATCAGCCCTTCCACTACTTACTAACTTCTCTATACTTCAATTTATCTATAAAATGAGAATAATATCGGTTACCCCCTAGGGTTGTTGTGAGGAGTAAATGAGCTAGTGGATAAAAGGAGCATACAGCCAGCAACGGCCATATACTCAGTCTAAATACACATTACCTGTAATAGTCATTCTACCTAGTCCATAAATTTTACCTTGAAAAAATACTTGAATAGTAATACTTGTTAAGGCAGATAATATTGTTAATAAATTAGTATCTATTCATATTAACATTAGTCAATTAGAATCTATTCAACTTTTCCTATGTGCACATATGTTTATCTATTTAATCCTTGTAACAATTCATCAAGAGAATTAGTCCTATTTTATACAAGAAAAGTAGCAATCAAGGGGCTAAATAACTTGTTCAGGTGACTCAGAAATTGTTTGCTGCAGCCCCAAAGCCTACTTGATTTCTGTAATATACACTACAGGTTTATACCTTCATGATAATCATGTACCCTCTTAAGGATGTTCATATGTAAAGCCCAACTTATTCTTGCCTGTGGCTTCCCCCCCCCCCCATTTATTTATGGGCATTCTTTGAAAGCCAATAAAAAGGAATCTCAATTTACAATAAGATTCTGTTTTGTGAGCCAATACCTAAATCTGTTGTTGGTATTACAGAATTACTTTTGCCATAGGAAAAAATATGAAAGGTGGTAGCTGGGTTCCCAGGAGAGCAAAAAGTCAACTGATACATAGAACTCTTAAAGAAATAACATGTGGCCATTTCACGTTAATAGATTTAGCATTAGGATCAATTAAAGATGCATGCTGTGTGTGGCCTGCTCAGGGATACTGGCGTTATTTTTAAATATGGATTTACAAGAAAATGCATATGAGGTAAAACAATAAGAAACCGATGTGGAAGATGGAAGAAAACTGTCGCTGTGCCAGCTGCCTGCGGCAAAGAGGAATTCTGCCTCTGGTAGACGTTGCCCAGTGCCCTACAAGCACAGCCAGGTGCAGAGCAAGAAAAGACTTAGAGACCATTTGTAACTCACTGGGGCTGTTGAGACAAAGGTGTTGACTTGTGAAGTATACAAATGATTACGAATTGGCTGTCTCAAGAGGAAATACCTACATAATTATAATTTAACAAATTGTGAAAAGGAAGTACTAGAAATGTAGATAAAGCCTCTGCCTGAAGGCCCAGATTTCTAACAAATGCTGAATGGAGGTAGAGCATTAACAGTGCTCATTCATTTGTGCATTCATTCATTCCTATAATAAATGTGATTTCTACCCTTGAAAACTAGATAGTCTGGCAGAGAAAATAATTAAAAGACAGTGACTTAAGTAAGTACTTCGGTAGTGGGGGTAGAAGAGGCATGATGTCAGGAGATATTTCAGGAGTAACAAACTGAGTCTGGGTTAAGGGCCATGTGTCAGAGACCGTACAAGTCCAAACAGGGAAAATGATTTTTAAGTCTAATGCCCTTAAGTCATTGGCTCTGCTGTAGAAGATCAAATGTTGGCTCAGCTGGTTCCTACCTTTCTGATCTGGGCAATTTCTTAACTTGACTGTTTTTCACATGCTTCGTTGTAAAATAGTGATAATAATAATAAATAGAGACGTTATGAGAATTAAGGAAGTTAATACATATAAAATGCATTAGAAAAGGATTTATACATAGCAGTTGCTGAATACATGTTAAAGACAATTTGTTTCTGCCTTAGCTGAGAACTGAAAAGGAAGGAAAAATGTTTTCAAGGTAGAAGGAAAAGGCTACACAAAAGCCTCCGGAGAAGAGAAAGGAATGATGCGTTTCAGGAGTTGAAAGGAATTCCGTGTGTCAGCACCTTAAGTTGGAGGCAGGAAGGGGAAATAGCTGGATGCTGGAGAATACATGAATGTCATGTAATTAGGGCTTTATAAGCCTTGTTAATGAGTTTGGTTTTATCCTAATATTAATGCAAGACAAACAAAAGCTTTAAGTAAGAGTAATATGATCATATTTGCATTTTGGTAAATTCACTCTGTCTGCTGGGAGGTGAGAGTGAGAGGTAAAGAATGTATTTCAAAAGGGAAAGACGGAGGGGCGCCTGGGTGGCTCAGTCGGTTGAGCGGCCGACTTCGGCTCAGGTCATGATCTCGTGGTCCGTGAGTTCGAGCCCCGCGTCAGGCTCTGTGCTGACAGCTCAGAGCCTGGAGCCTGTTTCAGATTCTGTGTCTCCCTCTCTCTGACCCTCCCCCGTTCATGCTCTGTCTCTCTCTGTCTCAAAAATAAATAAATGTTAAAAAAAAAAATTAGAAAAAAAAAAAAGAAACAAGGGAAAGACGGGGAACAGGATGCAATTGAAAGATATTGGTTATTTGGATCTAGGGGTGACCACAGATATGGAGGGGGAAAAACCCAACAGATTTGAGTAGTATCCTGCATGGTAGTTGCTTGAATGTGGGATTGAGGGAGAAGCTAATGTCTTTGATGCCTGACTTCAGGACTGACTGGCTGATGACAAAATTCGTGGACAAGGAAGCATTAGGGAAGGAGCATGCTAGGGTGATGGGGCATGCATTTGGTTATATACAGGCTGTAGTTTGTGGCTCTGAAACAAATAGGGAGGTACACAAGGTATTTGGGTAGAGTAGTTTGTGTCTCAAAAGAGAGTTTGGGTTGGGGATACTGATTTTGGCATGTACTAACATTTGATGATTGAAACCATGGGCACAGATGCGGTGTTCATGAGACAGGAAGCTGAGAAGAGAAGACAGCTTAGGGTAGAACAGTGAAGGATGGAAGACAAGCATGTAATGGAGACTGACAAGGAACAGAGGAAGGATGGAAGGAAAGCCAAGAGGGTGGTGTCAGACAGAGAGTGATGTGTGTACGTATATGTGTATTTTTACATGAGTTGGGAGGCAGCCCTGTTGAAAGTTGCTGAGTTTAACCAAATAAGAACTGACAAGTGTCCACTGAGTTTAACTGATAAATAGTTTTGAAAAATCTTAAGCTAGAACATTCTTCCCTTTCCTGCCAACTGCAAATAAGATAGAATTCAGAACATGAGGCCCAGTATTATTTACTATTAAGTCTCTGGTGTTTTGCTAACCTGTATCTACCCCAGAGGGATGAATATAGAATGATAACACATGCCCTCCCACTCATAGGGTAAACTAGAAAAATGTAGGACATAAATGAAATACAAAATCAATGGCAAATAAAAAGAAAACTTCATTCATAAAAAGTAATTTAGACATACAGACTTAAAGCTGAAAGACTTTTACAGTTCACCTGGTCAAACAGGCTCATTTTTTTTTTTAATTTTTTTTTTTTAACGTTTATTTATTTTTGAGACAGGGAGAGACAGCATGAACAGGGGAGGGTCAGAGAGAGAGGGAGACACAGAATCCGAAACAGGCTCCAGGCTCCGAGCTGTCAGCACAGAGCCCGAAGCGGGGCTTGAACTCACTAACCACGAGATCATGACATGAGCCCGAGTCGGCCGCTTAACCGACTGAGCCACCCAGGCGCCCCTCAAACAAGCTCATTTTATTAATGAGAGGATTAAAATTCAGCCAAGTTAGCCCAAACTTATTCCCCTTTTATTCTTTAGAACCAACTTCCTCCTTCCTTTTGAATGTGTGAAGTTTAAGAATTCTTTTAGTGCTTATGAAGTCCACATAGAGAACACTGTATTATGAAGTCATTCTAAGCATGTGCTAGATTTTTTCTATATTCAAATGAGAAGAAAGCATCCCATCCTCGTTATGCTATCACAGGGTTGTTAAATAAGACTGCTTTTTTCCCCCCAGAGTTGTATGGTAAATGGGAAAAAGAACGACAAAGAGTGCAGGCGTTCGATCAGTTTTCACAGCGTAAGAATGCTAACTAAATAGCACCTCACGTACATGAGAAAGAGACCCTTAAAACGTTGGTACTTCTGTGCAAGGTTTTTTGTTTCCCTTTAAATGTTTATATTTTTGATGGGCCGGAGCAGGCAGCCAGTGACAAACAAGGCAAGACAGTCCAAATAAGCCTAAGGAAACCTAATTTAAGCTCTTCCCCTATGTGATCTGTCTACAGTGCTTTACAAAGAGCTGTATTTGCCAGTGGGTTAGAGCACTGTATTATTTTTGAATCAATCTGTCCTTTTTTCCAAGTTTCTAATACTTCTCATTCTGCCCTAGTCAGACACTTGAATGGTGGAAGTTCTCTATTATTCATCAAATACCTCAAGCTGTTCTTGTCAAGTTTCTCAACTCATTTCCTACAGATATTTCACAAAACTACAGCCAAAAAACTTCACTGCCAGGTAAGAGCCCATCTGAATAAAGAACGTAGGAGCCAGACATTGTGCAAAAAAAGGAAATGGACTGGAAACCTGTACTCTTTCAATACCTGCAGTCTGTTTACTTTGTACCAGCTGTTAGGCCCGACTTCCAACAATCTGATTATTCATTTTCATCTTTTCCTGCCTTCCTTACTAATAAGGGATAACTCCTGCCCCAGGGAGGAGGATCACATTCTTAAGAAGAGCACTGTTACCTCTCTCCTTTTGAGTGAAGTTAAAGGCATTTAGTTTTAAGAGTCAGCTAAATAACTGTTTATGAAGCACATGAAGAAACTAAAGAGTTTGGAGCAAAATTCAAAATATGAAAGGGAAAACAAGCAATTTAGGCAAGATGTTCATTACATGGGTGGAATATTTTGTAGAAATGCTAGTTTCTAACCAAATGCTAGTTTCTAACCAGTTCTGCCATGGAAGATTTTTTTTTTCATTCAGAATATTTAAAGAAGAGATAAATAGAAAAAGGAAATATTATTTTGCATTAAAATCTTGTCCTTTGTGTCTTAGGATTAAATAACATGATTTCAAGGACTGAAGTGGGAACAAAATAAAATCAGAACGCTTGCTTTTTTTTTGCAGTCCTGTTTTAGTCTTGTTTCCTAGACTTTTAGTAAAATAGTGTACTTGTAAGACTGGAAGAGAGTCTCAAGAAGAAATAAATATGTGGCTTAGAAAATAAAATTTCAAAGAAATATTAACAAAGAACAGAAAAGATTCTGAAGTAAGATAACTATTGTGACAATTCTGATTGATTTTTTCAAAGATCAAAATGTGCTCAAGAACTGGCATACACTTAATCAAATCTTTTGATGTTAATATTTTAACTAATTTGTGTAGGCTTCACGTAGTCTTCAAACTTAGAAGGTTATGCAAACAAAAACTTCTCTTCTTTTGGAGTATTTCATGTATGATAGATGATTAAGGATGGATTTCTGTAGAAATGAAGAACTAAATATGAGAACTGCTAAATGTGATTTCATCTGAAAATAACATACAGACCATACAAATTCTCAAAGTCAAATTTAAAGCCGTAAGTTCTCGGACCCATGAAACATGAGACAATGACCTGAGCTGAAGTGGGAGTCAATCAACTGAGTCACCTAGGTGCCCATAAGTTCTTGATTTTAAACATAACTAAACATTTTAGATTTTTTAAAACTATAACAATCCATTGTAAGTGTTTGTACACTGACTTCTTTGTGTCCAGTAGTTTAGTTGATGCCATGGGGAAAGAAATTTGTCAATAAATTATTCATCTCCTCAAAGAATTTCTCATGCATTAGGGGCCAAAATTATTGCAAAAATGGTGAATAATATGAGACTGTGCTTTGAGAGTTCAGATAAAGAAATTATTAACACACTTGAAAGTCAAGAAAGGTTTCATGGAGGGAAGTTGAAGTGAAGAAAAGGCCCAAAGAAATGGGGACAAAGATTCAAAAACCAACCAAACAAGCAAGCAAAAAAATGAATGAATGAATGAATGAATGAATGAATGAACGAATGAATAAATAAATAAATAAATAAATAAATAAATAAATAAATTCCCAAAGTGAAAAACATTAAGAGACAGGTGGGATAAAGATACAGAAAATGTTGAGATAGAAAGGCCTGAGGTCAAAGCAACTCTTAGCAGTTGATATCCATCTTTATAGAAAAACATGAGGTTAGTTTACTGGCAAGGAATGAAATTGGTAAAGATGAATTGGGGGCTGTAAACAATATAATGTAACAGTTAAGAGCTTGGACTTTAGTATCAACTACCTAAATGCAGAGTCTGGATTCTGTCAACTCATTTGTTATAGAAGCTGTGAACTTCAGTTTTATTACATGTGACTTGGGAAAAATAACATTGTATACTTTGTAGAGCGGTTGTGAGGATTACATAAAAATACATATCCGTGATCGTAAATTGCCTGCACTTAGTGAATACTCTAATGATTGCTAGCTGATGTTATTTATTTTATTATTATTTAAAAGTTGTAAATAGTTTGCAAAGGGCCCTACAAAGAAATAATCAGTAATCAATTACTGATTTCTGAAAAATTATCAAGAAGACAGATTTTTAGATCCCTGGGTGGTATGATTTTTTTTTAAACCCCTCCTTCTCCTAACATCACGTAGCTCTTTACCTATATTCTGTTACAACATGTATCTCCTTTCTGTTACACTTAGTTACATACAAGTCCATTTTACCCAGAAGCTGTAAGATCCTAAAAGACAATGGTAGTAGCTGATTTGTTTTCTAATCTTCAGAGCCCGGTGGGATAGCACCTTACAAACAGTAGATGCCCCCTAGCTTTAGCTGAGTGAATGAATAACTGAGTATTTGTTGTTGAAGGACTAAGTCTTTGGCCATTCCCACCATGAGGGAAGTAGGAAATGAAGAAAACCCACTAAGAAGGGCAGTTGGAGGGATGGGAAGAGGAAGATCTCATGAGGCTTCGAATTCTTAGAATTTGCCTTTCACAAAGATTGCTTTCTGCATAAGTTCATAACATTGTCTTTGTCCCAGGACTTACATTTAAATTCTCCAAAGACATGAACAAATACTTCTTTAAAAATAACTCTAATGCATTATAGTGTTATTTTGTTGGAAGGATAATAAATAAGCAGCACTGTGAAATCCGCATGCACTTCAAAGGCATATAGGAAAAAGAAAAGTATTTTCCTTGCATTGATTTTCTAGTTTTGTAAGCTTGGGCCCTCCTTGTTATTTTAGAAAAATAAAGGCCGTAAAGTGGTAGTTAATTTCTTTCTTAGAAATATTAACATCCTCTACTGATACTGTCTTGATAGATATAATTTGTGGGAAATTAACCCAAATGCTGAGAAGTTTTTTTTTTTTTCTTCAATAGTCTAGCAGTCAAAATGCATTATTAGTTCCATGGGGAATTTTTATTATTTGTACTTGTGGAGAAACAAGAACCAAAATATCTCCTTAGTGATTTTACCTCATTTAACACATGATATTGATGAAAGACTTAAAAATTTATTTGCCCAAACCAAAATATTTGAAAAAAAAAAACATTGATGTTTTGGCATTTTAGAAAACAGAAATCATAGATTTCTATTACTTTCATATTTCTTGCTGAATAATAACATTTAAAAATTTGTGTGCATGTGTATGAGGGGGTGGGTGAGTCAGAATAATTAAAAATAGGTAATTTAGAATAGTTTTTAAAATGTTATTATTTTGAGATTAGATCCACTTAGGGGTAGCTTCATTGTTCTTTTACGAGATGTCATCTGAAGCGCCCATCCTGAAGGTTAGAAGCATGTTTATATTATGTGAACCCACCCCTGCTTGGCCACAGCTAACTAGACCAAGGATGGGCAACTGATTCAGAAAGCAGCAACAATAAAGCAAAGCGAGACAGAGCCAATCAAATTCTCTCTCCCAGGAATGTGAAGTTGGGACAATTTCAAAGACTGGGGCAATCATTGGTGGAGACTGGACTTGTAAGTACATATTTCAGGAATCTAAGGCATCTTGTTGGTGGAGTCGGGACAGATTATGTGTAATTAGAGAAGAGGAACCCAGAATGGGGATTAACAGTCTTCCATTTCCTGTTTCTGTCTCAGGAGATCCTTGAATTCTGTGAGGCACACTGGACCTTCCAAAATATTCTTTTTTCTGCTCGAGCTAGTTTCAGAGAGTTTCTGGGTTTTGAAACCAAACTATCCCTGACTAAGTTATAGAACAATAAATTCAAGTGAAAAGCACACTGAAAAATAAGAAGCCAGCACTGTGTAGGAACAGCTGCAAAAGATTTAGGGGTCATTACAGATGACATAGGTCATGCTCAATGTAGCTAAATCTTCTTTCCTAAACTAGTAGCTTTTCTGCCAGGGAACCAATGAATCTCAAAACCTTAGTGTTAGTTTTACTCTTTTCTTTTATTCCTCCTGCTCAAGCAGCCAAAAAGCTCTATTGTTTTAATTTATAGATGATGAAACTGAAGCTCAGGGAGGGAAGTCATAGAGCTCAAGGCTAGGATCTAGTTACCAACAAATCCAGGGTTAGATGGCTTAGTTCTAGGACTTGTCCAATACCCCTCCTATCATCACTTTACTTTTATGGCAATGGTGCTATAACAGAATGAAAGAGAATGAAAAATTTTATATAACAGACACTGAAAAAAATCTATTCCTCTCAAATATAAGCAATTTTGATGCATTCCAGGATCCAGTCGTTGGTCTCCTCTATAAACATTCATTAACTACTAGAGCTGATCCAATCTGATGGTTTTAAATATCTTCTACAGGATCATGACACCAAAATTATATTTCCAGTTCTCATCTTTCCCTCAGACTCCATAGTTTTATTTCCCACGGCTCATTTGACATCACCACCTGGGTGCTTAACAGTTACCTCAAACGTGACAAGTACAAAGCCAAACTCTTGATTTCTATTCCCTGTTCTTCCCCTGTGTTCCCATTTCAGAAAATGGCACCTCTATTCATCAGCTTCTCAGACCCAAACCCTTGGCATTATCCTTGACTTTCTTTCATATTCCACATCCAATCTACAAGCACAGCATGTCAGCTCTGCCCTCAAACTATACTCCAAACCCGACTTCCTTCCCCCATTCTACTACCACTGGAGTCTAAGCCAGCACCGTTGGCTTCTACTGCTCTTATTAAGTCCATTCTCAACACTTCTGCCAGAATAATTTTGACACACACAAAGATGATTCATGCGACTTTTCGGCTTACAGTACTCTAATTATTTCAGATCACATGTAAAAATACATCCAAAATTTTATAAGCCCTGTATAATGGGGCTCTGACTACTTCTCTACTCTGATTTCCTACTCAAAATCTGTCCTATTTTCTTCTGTGAGTTGTGTGTTTTATATTCAGGACTACGATTGAACTTGAGTTAAGCTTTGCACATGGTGTAAACTACAGATTAAAGTTCATATGCACAGCCAGTTTTTTCAGGACAACTTGTTGAAAATACTACTTGTTTCTACACTGGATTGCATTTGTACGTTTGTGAAAAAATCAATTGACAGTATATAGGTAGGTCTGTGGTCTCTATTCTCCGTCTTTTATCTATTTGTCTATCCTGGTATGGATACCACACAGTCTTAATTACTGTGTTTCTTATTTTTAATTGAGATATAACTAACATAGAGCATATTATTGTACAATGATTTTATATTTGTACACACTACGAAATGATCACAATAAGCCTAGTTACTATCTGTCACCATTCAAAGTTACATTTCTTTTTCTTGTGACGAGAACTTTTAAGGTTACTCTTAGCAACTTTTAAGTAGGCAGTGCATTATTGACTACAGTCACCATACATTACTATACAGTACATCCCCATGACATTTATTTTATAACTGTAAGTTTGTACCTTTTGACCCCTTCATTCATTTTGCCCACCTCCCAACCTCCTTCCTCCTTTCTTGACAACCACTAGTCTGTTCTCTGTATCTGTTTTGTGATTGTTTTTTTAAATTTCATATATAATTCTATATATGAATACCATATGATATTTGTCTTTCTTGGACTTACTTCATGTAGAATAATACCCTCAAGTTCCATCAATGTCGTCACAAGTGGCGAGATTTCATTGTGTATGTGTGGTCTTTATTCATTTACGGGCACAGGTTGTTTCCATATCTTGACTATTGTAAATAATACTGAAATAAGCATACGGGTTCATATCTCCTTTTGATTTAATGTTCATTTTCTCTGTATAAATACCTTGAAGTGGAGTTACTGGGTCATATATAAAAAATAGTTATGTTTTTAATTCTTTCAGGAACTTCCATACTGATTTTTATAGTGGCTGCACCAGTTTGCATTCCTGCCAAGAGTTCAACAGTTTCTCTTTCTACACATCCTCACCACCACTTGTTATTTTTTCTTTTCTTTTTTTTTTTATAATAGTCATTTTAACAGGTGTGAGGTAATAGCTCCTTGTGGTTTTGATTTAAATTTTCCTAATGATTAATGATGTTGAACAGCTTTTCATGTGCCTGTTGGCACCTAATTGGATTTTTTATTAGAGTTTTATGAGTTCTTCATATACTTTGAATATTAACTCTTTAAATACATGATTCACAAATATCTTCTCCCATTACATAGATTGCCTTTTCATTTTATTGATGGTTTCCTTCACTGTGCAAAAGCTTTTCAGTTTGATGTGGTGTCATTTTTTAATTTTTGCTTCTGTTGCCTTGACTTTCCAGTCAGATCCAAAAAGTTGTCACCATGACCTATGCCAAAAAGCTGACCATCTATGCTTTCTTCTAGGAATTTTATGGTTGCAGGTTTTAGGTTCAAATCTTAATCAATTTTGAGTTAATTTTTGTTCATGGTATAAGTTGCTTGTTTTATTTCATTCTTTTGTATGTGGCTGTCTAGTTTTTCCAACACCATTTATTGAAGAAATGATACTTTATTGTGTGTTCTTGCCTCCTTTGTCATAAATTAATTGCCCACAAATGAATGGGTTTATTTCTGGGCTATTTGTTCTGTTGATCTACTTGTCTGTTTTTATGTTAATATCATACTGTTTTGATCACTATAGCTTTGTAATATAGTTAGAAACCAGGGAGTGTGATGCCTCCAGCTTTGTTCTTCTTCCTCAAGATTGTTTTGGCTATTTGGGATTTATTAGTGGTTCCATATAAATTTTAGTGTTCTATTTTTGTGAAAAAATGTCATTGGGATTTTGATAGGGATTGCATTGAATCTGTGCCTTGCTTGGGGCAATATGGACATTTTAACAATTGTTCTTCCAATCTGTGAATAAAAACTTTGTTTCCATTTATTTTTGTCTTCAATTCCTTCACTAAAATCTTACAGCTTTTAATGTACAGGTCTTTCACCTACTTGGTCATATTTATTCCTAGATACTTTATTCTTTTTGATGCAATTATATATGGGAGTCTTTTCTTAATTCCTCTTTCTGATAGTTTGTTGGTTTATAAAGATGCAATAGATATTTGTATATTGTTTTTATATCTTCATCTTTACTGAAATCATGTATTTCAACAGTTTTTGGTGCAGTCTCTAGGGTTTTTTTTTATATATAAAATCATGTTGTTAGCAAATAGTGACAGTTTTTTTTCCTTTACAATTTGGATGATTTTATTTATTTTTCTTCCCTAAATGCTCTGGCTAGGACTTCTAAAACTATGTTGAATAAAAGAGAGGAGAGTGGGGATCTTTGTCTTGTTCTTGATCTTAGAGGAAAAGCTTTCAGTTTTTCAACATAAAGTATGATGTTAGCTCTGGCCTGTCCTAAATAGCCTTGATTATGTTGAGGTACATTCCCTCTATGCCCACTATATTAAGGGGTTTTAAAATAAGTGAATGCTGAATTTTGTCAAATGTTTTTTTCTGAATCTATTGAGATGATCATATGATTTTTATCCTTCATTTTGTTTATGTGGCATATTACGTTGATTGATTTGTGGATGTTGCACCACCCTTGCATGTCTGGAATAAATTTCTTTTGTTCATGGTGTCTGTTCTTTTAAATGTATTGTTGAATTTGACTTAGTATCTTATTGAGGATTTTAGCATTCATATTCATCACAATATTGGTTTGTAATTGTCATTTTTGTGGTGTTCTTGTCTGGTTTTGGTAGCCATCTTCTATCCATCTCAATGTGACCTTTCCCCCTTTGTTGTGAGGAAGCCGCTCAGCTAGTTTCAGGGTTTTTTTTGAGGGAACTGTTCCATATGTGGCTGGAGATTTGGTGAGTCTGTGGGAGGAGGTGAGTTTAGGATCTTCCTGTGCCTCCTTCTTGAACCACATCTAGTCTCTTTTTACTAAGTCTTTAACTTCATTCTGTTTTCAGAATAGTTTAGTCTCTTCTAGGTCTTTTGTATTTCTATGTTAATTTTAAAATTTGTTGTTAATATCTACAGAACCCTGCAGGGATTTTGATTTGGATTGCATTGAACATACAGACCAATTTAGGGAAAAAGTGACTTAACAATATTGAATTTTCTAGTCCATGAACATGGTACATTTCTTCATTTATTTATGTCTTCTTTAATTTCAGCAATGTTTTGCAGGTTTCAGCATACGAGACTTGCACATTTTTTGATAATTTTTATATTGTGATAAAGAATACTGTTGTTTATATTATACTGAAGAAAATTTGGGCTAAAAATAGTATCACACATCTTTGCATCTTCCATATCCCCCAAACATACACTTGTCACTCTGTTATTACTACATGATTTCATGGTGAAGAATTCCTAAAAACAATTCTAACCCAAGTATTTACATAAAAGTAGTTTGGAATTATGGGGGAAAGGGTAGCAGTAGAAGCAGTGGGACTATTAAATAAAAGATTATCTCCTGAAGAAATTTTATGGAGCACTGGGAATTGGGAATATTAGAATTTCTAAGAAAGAAAAGTGTTTGTTTTTATTTAAAATACGTTATTTATATTAATTGTGCCTGTCATTTTACCATAATCAGAAGTTAAAGGGAAGGCTACAAAAGTCTTTTGATCCACCATCGTGGCTTTACTAAACATGGTCATTAGTTTTTTGTGGTTTTTTTTTAGTGAATTTCAACCTTATTTCAACAAAAATAGAATAAATGTCTCTTTTCTGACACTGATAAGATGTCTTGGGGTTCTGGCCAACCACTCTTACTAAAGAACAAGTCAGAGCAATAAAACCTGTTCTCTATGGTGAGGATTGGATAAGATGCTATATTTTCCTATAATATAAATTTTAAAAGATTGGTATTTAAAATAGAAGTCTTTATTATTTTTTTTCTTATAAGATTGGAAAACAAACCATTTTGTAGTTCATTAAATTTGAGAAGGTTACTTAACACTAGGAAAATCAAGATTATTTTGCTTCTTTTTTAATACGATGACTTTTATTTCCTTCTTATCTCTAGCTTAGAGCTGCCAGTGTAATGGTGAATAACAATAGTGAAAGCAAACATCATTGTCTTGTTCCTGATTTAAAGCTTTAAGTCTTATACCATTGAGTATAGTATTGGTTGTGGGTTATACATAAATGCCCTTTTTCATATTAAGGAAGGTACTTTCTATTCCTACTTTTCTGACTGGTTTTAGTATAAAAGGGTACTGAATTTGTCAAGTACCTTTTTTGCAGCAATTAAGATTTTCTTGTAGATTTTTGTCTTCATTCTCCTTACGTGATGCATTACACCATATCAATAGTATTTTATACATTGCCAATGAATAATCTAAAAGGGAAATTAAGAAACAATTCCTCTTACAGTAGCATCAAAAATAATAAAATACTTAGGAATAAGTCTAACCAAGGAGGGTGAAAGACTTGCCCACTGGAAACTATAAAACACTGCTGAAAGAAATAAAAGATCGATAAAAATGGAGAGACAATTATTGTTCATGACTGGAAGACTTCATATTGTTAAAACATCAATGCTCTTGAAAGTGATCTAATGCAATCCCTATCACATTCATGAGGGGTCTTTAAATCAAAATAATTTTAAAAAAGAGAAATCTGGAGGACTCATATTTCCTGATTTCAAAGCACTAAAACTACAGTAATCAAAACAGTATGATATTAGCATGTTAGACACATAGACTAATGGAATATAATTGCAAGTTCAGAAAGAAACCCTCACATATGTGGTCATTAACAAAATTTTTCTTTTTTAAATTTACATCCAAGTTAGCTAGCATATAATGCAACACTGATTTCAGGAGTAGAATCCAGTGATTCATGTCCTACGTATAACACCCAGTGCTCATCCCAACAAGTGTCTTCTTCAATGCCACTTGCTCATTTAGCCATCCCCCCACCCACAACCCCTCCAGCAACCCTCAGTTTGTTCTCTATGTTTACGAGTCTCTTATATTTGTTCCTCTCCTTGTTTTTATATTTTTGCTTCCCTCCCCCTATGTTCATCTGTTTTGTATCTTGAATTCCACATATGAGTGAACTTATATGATGTTTGTCTTTCTCTGACCAACTGCATAATACCCTCTAGTTCCATCCATGTTGTTGCAAATGGCAAGATTTCATTCATTGTGATTGCCAAGTATTACTCGGCTATTGTCAATAGTGCTGCTGTATACATTGTGTTTATAGTACGTGTCCCTTCAACACGGCAGACCTTTGTATCCTTTGGATAAATACCTAGTAGTGCAAATGCTGGGTCATAGGGTAGTTCTATTTTTAATTTTCTTTTTTTTTTTTAATTTTATTTATTTTTGAGACAGAGACAGAGCATGAACGGGAGAGGGGCAGAGAGAGAGGGAGACACAGAATCGGAAGCAGGCTCCAGGCTCTGAGCCATCAGGCCAGAGCCCGATGCGGGGCTCGAACTCACGGACCGCGAGATCGTGACCCGAGCTGAAATCGGACGCTTAACCGACTGAGCCACCCAGGCGCCCTATTTTTTAATTTTTTGAGGTACCTCCATACTATTTTCCAGAGTGGCTGCACCACTTTGCATTCCCAGCAGCAGTGCAAAAGAGTTCCCTTTGTCTGCATCCTTGCCAACATCTGTTGTTGTCTGAGTTGTTAATGTTAGCCATTCTGACAGGTGTGAGGTGATATGTCAGTGTGGTTTCTATTTGTATTTCCCTGATGATGAGTGATGTTGGGCATTTTTTCCTGTGTCGGTTGGTCATCTGGATGTCTTCTTTGGAGAAGTGTCTATTCATGTCTTTTGCCCTTTTCTTCGCTGGAGTATTTGTTTTTTTGGGTGTTGAGTTTGACAAGTTCTTTATAGATTTTGGATACCAACCCTTTATCTGATACCTCATTTGCAAATATCTTCTCCCATTCCATTGGTTGTCTTTTAGTTTTGCCGATTGTTTCCTTTGCTGTGTAGAAGCTTTTTATCTTGATGATATATTTGATACATTGATCCCAATAGTTCATTTTTGTTTTTGTTTCCCTTGGATCTGGAGATGTGTTGAGTAGGATGTTGCCATGGCCAAGGTCAAAGAGGTTTTTTGCCTGCTTTCTCCTCAAGGATTTTGATAGCTTCCAGTCTCACATTAAGGTCTTTCATCCATTTTGAGTTTATTTTTGTGTATGGTGTAAGAAAGTGGTTCAAGTTCAATTTTCTTCATGTCGCTGTCCAGTTTTCCCCATATCATTTGCTGAAGAGAATGTCTTTATTCCATTGGATATTCTTTCCTTCTTTGTCAAGGATTGGTTGGCCATACATTTGTGGGTTCATTTCTGGGTTCTCTATTCTGTTCCATTGATCTGAGTGTCTGTTTTTGTGCCAGTACCATACTGTCTTGATGATTACAGCTTTGTAATATCTCTTGAAGTCTGGAAATGTGATGCCTCCTGCTTTGGTTTTCTTTTTCAAGATTGCTTTGGCTATTTGGGGTCTTTTAGGATTTTTTAGGATTGTTTATTCTAGTTCTGTGAATTTTAGGATTGTTTATTCTAGTTCTGTGAAGAATGCTGGTGTTATTTTAATAGGGATTGCATTAAATATGTGGATTGCTTTGGGTAGTATTGACATTTTAACAATATTTTTTCTTCGAATCCATGAGAATGAAATATATTTCCATTTTTTGTGTGGGTCTTCTTCAATTTCTTTCATAAACTTTCTATAGTTTTCAGTGTATAAATTTTCACCTCTTTGGTTAGGTTTATTTCTAGGTATTTTATGTCTTTTGATGCAATTGTAAATGGGATTGATTCCTTAATTTCTCCTTCTGCTGCTTCATTATTGGTGTATGGAAATGCAAAGATTTATGTACATTGATTTTACATCCTGCGACTCTGTTGAATTCATGGATCAGTTATAACAGTTTTTTTGTGGAATCATTTGGGTTTTCCATATAGAGTATCATGTCTTCTGCAGACTGAAAGTTTGACTTCTTCCTTGCTGATTAGGATGCCTTTTATACCTTTGTGTTGTCTGATTGCTGAGCCTAGGACCTCCCATACTATGTTTAATAACAGTGGCAAGAGTGGACATCCCTGTCTTGTTCCTGACCTTAGGGGGAAAGCTGTCAGTTTTTCCCCATTGAGGATGATATTAGCCGTGGGTCTCTTGTATATGGCTTTTATGATCTTGAGGTATTATCCTTCTATACCTACTTTCTTGAGGGTTTTTATCAAGAAAGGATGCTTTATTTTATCAAATGATTTCTCTACATCTATTGAAGAGGATCATGTGGTTCTTGTCCTTTCTTTTATTGATGTGATGTGTCACATTGATCTGCAGATATTGAACCAGCCATGCATCGCAGGTATAAATTCCACTTGGTTGTGGTGAATAATTCTTTTAATGTATTGCTGCATCTGGTTGGCTAGTGTCTTGCTGAGAATTTTTGGATCTGTGTTCATCAGGGAAATTGGTCTATAGTTCTCCTTTTTAGTGGGGTCTTTGTCTGGTTTTGGAATCAAGGTAATGCTGGCCTCATAGAATGAGTTTGGAAGTTTCCCTTCCATTTCTATCTTTTTGAACAGCTTCAAAACAACAGGTGTTAACTCTTCTTGGTAGAATTCCCCTGGAAAGTCATCTGGCCCTGGACTCTTGTTTTTTGGGAGATTTTTGATTGCTAATTCAATTTCTTTACTGGTTATGGGTCTATTCAAATTTTGCTTTCTGTTTTAGTAGTTTATATGCTTCTAGAAATTTGTCCATTTCTTCCAGATTGCCCAATTTATTAGCATATAATTACTCATAATATTCTCTCATTTGTATTTCTGCAGTGTTGGTTGTGATCTCTCCTCTTTCATAGAACCAGCTCCTGGTTTCATTGATCTATTCCTTTTTGTTTTGTTTTAATTTTGATAGTATTGATTTTCTCTCCAATCTTTATTATTTCCTGCTTCTGCTGGTTCTGGGTTTTATTTGCTCTTCTTTTTTCAGCTCTTTAAGGTGTAAAGTGTAAGGTGTAAAGGTGTGTATCTGAGACCTTTCTTCCTTCTTTAGCTTCCTAAGGAAGCTGGCCTGGATTGGTATATACTTTCCTCCTATGACCGCCTTTGTTACATCCCAGAGGTTTTGGGCTGTTGTTTTATCATTTTCATTGGCTTCCATGTTTTTTTTTAAATTTCCTCTTTAACTTCTTGGTTAACTCATTTATTATGTAGTAGGCTGTTCTTTAGTCTCCAAGTATTTGTTGTCTTTCCAAATTTTTTCTTGTGGTTGATTTCGAACTTCATAGTGTTGTGGCCTGAAAATATGCACGGTATGATCTTGATCTTTTTGCACTTGTTGAGGGCTGATTTGTACAGTATGTGTTCTATTCTGGAGAATGTTTCATGTGTACTCGAGAAGAATGTGTATTCCACTGCTTTAGGATAAAATGTTCTGAATATATCTGTTAGTCCATCTGGTCCAGTATGTCATTCAACGCCTTTGTTTCCTTGTTGATTTTCTGTTTAGATGATCTGTTCATTGTTGTAAGTGGGGTGTTTGAAGTTCCCTATTATTATGGTATCATTGTCAATGAGTTTCTTTATGTTTGTGATTCATTTATATATTTAGGTGCTCCACGTTGGGGGCATAAATGTTTACAATTGTTAGGTCTTCTTGGGCGGACCCCTTAATTATAATACAATGCCCTTCTTTCTGTATCCAAGAATAAGAAAAAAATAGATGGACCAGTGAACAGAGTGAAATATGATTGAAATTATACCCAGTTTCCCCTAGAAGTCAAACTATGAAGCAGTTTATCGTCCATAAACTAAACAGGTGGAGAGATTTGTGATGGTCCTCTAGGGCTTGGTTGTCACAGTTGGACGGGGCTTTGTGTAGCAGCTCCATTCTCCACTAGATGGTGCTGCTTAGCTTACTGAGGTGTATCAGTGTGGCACGAGAACACATGTATCTGCATGTGTGGGAGATGTAAAAATGGCATCACCCAGCTTCCCAGTCTCTAGCATCAGAACTCTGTGCTTTTGTCAACTGGCAATCAATCGCCTCTCCTTTGTCTCCAGCTTCTGTCTACTTTCTGCTTCTACATTGTCCTCAACTGAGCCATCAGCCTGCCAGGCAGTACCTCCCTCCCAAATTTTATCTCAGATGGGGCTGTGTTCCAAATCTCTCACTTCTGAGGGTCCTGAGTCTTAAACCCACTCTGACCCTCTGGGGGAGTGTTTCACGAAGCAATAGCCAGGTGCCAACCTGCTCCCAGGAAAGCTCATATGACCAAGCCGCTGCAGGGCCCTAGAGACTATGGCTGGGTGCCAGCCCACTCCAGAAAAATATCACGCAATTATGGAGCAGTAGCAGTGGTTCAGGGACTCTGGTAAATCAAAACACACATCTGGTGCCAGGCTTCAATGCACCCTAGTGTCCTTGTTCCAGTACCCACAAACATGTTTGTAATCTGGGGTCTGCTGGGACCTTTGCCTAGGGGAAAGGCCTCTACCAAATGTCCTGCCAGCAGAGGAACCCCCTCTTCCCCTATGGCCCAAGGACCCCTTGGACCTTGCTGTCTGCTCCTGGGGATTCACCCTTCCCACCAGAGCACCACCAGGTATTGAGCTGTGGAGTTTCTGACTCTGTGCTTCCCTGTTTATAGAGTTCTAATGGTATAAACCCTCTGCTTTCTCCTTTCTCCCTTTCTTATTTAGTTCCTTGTGGATGTATCCACTCTTTCTCTCCAGCTGGTTTTGGGGGGAATGCTTTTCTTGTACCCTCCCCCATGTCTCCATCCTCTCTCTGCAAACAAAAACAGCTCCCTACCCTCTGTGGCTTCTTTCTCACCCAGCTCACCTCTCTGTGCCACATACCTGCTGACTTCTATGGTTCAAGTTATGCAGATTATTGTGTTAGTCCTCAGATAAATTTTGTAGCTATGTAAAATGGTTTGGTGCAGATCTATCTGTATTTTAGGGATGAGAGAAGCAGAGACTTCCATACTGCTCCACCATCTAGGCCCCCTTCTCTCTATGGTCATTTAAATTTTGACAAACGTGATAAGCCCTTTCAATTGGTCAAGAATAGCATATTCAACAGATGGTGCTGAGGAAACTGGATTTCCCCATGCAAAAGGATGATGTTGGACCCCTACCACAGACCATAGCAAAATTAAATCAATTATCTAAATCTAAGAGCTAAAACTATAAAGGTGTTAGGGGTAAATTTTCATGATCTTGAATTTGACAATGGATTCTTAAATTTGACATGAAAAACACTGGCAACACCAAAATAATAGATATATTGCATTTATCAAAATTAAAAAGTTTTGTGCATCAGAGGACATTATCAAGAAAATGAAAACACAACTGAAATGAGAGAAAATATCACAAATCATCTATTTGATAAGGTTTAATAACTAGAATATATTAAAAAAACTCAACTACAACTCAACAAAAAAACCAAACAGTGAAATTTAAAAGTAGACCAAGGACTTGAATAGATATTTCTATATAGATTATATACAAATGGTCAATAGGTACATCAAAATCACTAGTTTTAGGGAAATTCAAATCAGAAGTATAGTGAAATACCACTTAGCTCCTACTAGAATGACAGTAATTTCTAAGAGAAAAAAAAATGAATGTTGCCAGTTATGTTGAAACAAGGGAATCTTTGTGCATTGCTGTTAGGCATGTAAAATGGTGCAACCACTGTTAAAAAAAAAAAAAAAAAAAGTTTGGTGTTTCTTCCAAAAGCTAAACATGGAATTACCATATAATCATATATAAGAAATTCTACTCATAGGTGTATATCACAAAGAATTAAAAATAGGGACTCTAAGACATACTTGTATGTCTAGTGTTCATTTGGAGTACTATTCAGAATAGCCCCAAAGTGGAAACTATCCGTGTTCATCAACAGATTAATTGATAAGCAAAATCTGCTATATGTATATACAGCTATAAGAAGGAATGAAGTTTGACATGTGCTATAACATGGTTGAATTTTAAAAACATTACTGTCAATGAAATAAATAAGATACAAAAAGACAAATATTGTATGATTCTGCTTATATGATATATTTAGAATAGGCAGAGACCAAAAGTATTTTAGAGGTTACCAGAGGATGGAATGAGTAGAGAATGAGGAATCATTGCTAAGTGGTTACAGAGTTCTTTTGGGAGCAACAAAAATATTTGGAAATACTGTTAATAGTGGTATAACATGGAATTAATGCCATTGAACAACATTTTTATTTTTTTTTATTTTTTTTTATTTTTTTAAATTTTTTTTTTCAACGTTTTTTATTTATTTTTGGGACAGAGAGAGACAGAGCATGAACGAGGGAGGGGCAGAGAGAGAGGGAGACACAGAATCGGAAGCAGGCTTCAGGCTCCGAGCCATCAGCCCAGAGCCTGACGCGGGGCTCGAACTCACGGACCGCGAGATCGTGACCTGGCTGAAGTCGGACGCTTAACCGACTGCGCCACCCAGGCGCCCCTGAACAACATTTTTAAATGGTTACAGTGGCAGATTTTGTATTACATGTACTTTACCTCAATAAAAAAAATAATTTCCCTGATACCCTATTTTTTAAAAATAATTAAAGTTTTCTTTGTGAGATAACTTTTATGCTAAGCTGATCAACCTTGGTGAATTTACACAGATCATCCTTGGTGAATTTATGTTTGACCTGGAATTGTATATGAATCTAATTCTTTTCTGTTAAGTACTATATAAAGAAGATCATTATTAATCACTCTTATTAAGGGGTGATATTAATTATAAAGGCAAAACTTTGTGATTATTTAAAATTAGCACTGTTTTAAAAGTATAAAAGTGTTAGTTTATAGAAATGAGAGATTGAGAGCTTACTGCTAAGGCAGAATAGGGACATTCACAATGTGATACAAATTATAAATGGGGTATCTTTTACAAAAAGAAATAACCTTTCAGTAACTGTATGTGAATATAATATTTAGAGAAAAGTGATTAATTCATTTTATTGGTGCTGTACTAACACCACAGTGTGTAGTGAATTCTTTTTGAACCTCAACTTCACGTTTCCCAATACATTGTATTTTGCATTGTTTGCCTGAGTAGCTTGACCTTGAGAAGATGAAGCAAAATTCAGAAGTGATTATTTATTCCTGTTTGTGATTAATTTTAGTTTTATTCATGGAAATAGCATACAGGATCTACTCAGTCTTTAAAGTTTTCAAGGACTTGTCACCTTTCATGCAAGTAAACTTTATTAGGTTTTAAATACTACACTACAAAATGGTGTATTTTTGTGTACACAGAATAAAATAGGGAGAATTAAATTTTTTTTAAGTCTATTTATTTGAGAGTGTTGTGTGTGAGCAGGGGATGGGCAAAAAGAATCCCAAGCTCCATGTTGTCAGCATTGGGCTGTCAGCCAACGCAGGGCTTGATGTCATGACCCATGATCATGACTAAGCTGAAATCAAGAGTCCCATGCTTAAATGACTGAGGCATCTCATAAATAGGAAGAATATTTTAAGATTGGATTTAAAGAAAAGAAACACAAATTTTAAAAATTACAAGTACGTAATATGTGAATCTACATTGAAAATAAACAAATATCATGCCCTTCTACTTTATTTTTTAAGTTTATTTACTTGTTTTTTAGTAATCTCTATACCCAATGTGGAGCTTGACCTCACACCCCCAAGATCACGTCATGTGCTCCTCCCACAGAGCCAGTCAGGTGCCCCAACACCTTGCCCTTTTAGAAATGCAAGTGTAACAACGCAACTTGCTGTTAGGGGACCTCTGTCTGAATCTGGGGTCTGGCTCATTACCCTGAGAAAGTCATTTAACCTCTTATTGTTGTCAAGTGTACCATGGATATAACAAAAACCGTCCTTCCCACCTACTGGATTGCAATATTATGTGCTATTTGTGAACATGTTTTGTGAGGGGCAAGCTTGAACTATTCCCGTATGTTTGAAACATTCCAATAGCCAGACTCATGTTACCTTTTTAGTATCTATGTCAAATAGTGGAAAACGCATCAAACTCAGATACATTAAAGATGGAAATAATATTTTCGTTAGTGGTATGCCAGCTACGCTTGGGTAAGAACAGCTATAAATTCTTTCCTTTTAAGTGTAATTATTTAAAAGACAGTTATCATCTACCCTTTTAGAACCCTTCACAGGTGAGCAAACGGAGGCTAAATCAAGTTTTTCCAAGTGTAAATAAGTGATAGCAAAACTAGCCCTAAAACTCAAGTTGTTAAAAAAAACCAAACAACTCAGGTTAGACACTGTTATTTCCCAAAGCTTAAACTAGGAGATGGCCAAAAACCTGAGTTGAAAGGGGGAATTGCAAGAGAGAACATTTGTCTGCTAATATTTTGTCTTTTCCCAGAAGAATCACCGACTGCAGATAAGCAATGGTCTCATTTTTAAGAATCTGAGAATAATCTTAAATTTAAATAGATAAAACTTTCAATGGCAAATTCTTGACACTATAATGAAGAGTATTTCTCTTAATAAGAAAGTAAGCTAAAAGCAAAAAGTTTAAAAATATACAGAAGTGTCTGTCAAAATATGAAACAAAGATGGAAAGATGCCAAAATTAAATATCCAATAATAAGAGATATTTTATATTCAAAACTGCAATTTTTCTAACTGGTTAATTTAATTTGTATATATGTAAGCATTTGTGTGTGTGTGTGTGTGTGTGTGTACACACATAGATTGTATATATTTGATTTAAATAAATGGATTACAACTGTCTTATCAAATTTGCATAATTTCAGCCAAAATTTCAGTTCTATAGATACTCGATGATTGTTTGAGAGCCTTTATCATGAGGCTTTCATGTGATCAGACTTGAGGTTGAAGCTAATTCACTCACTAGAAATACCAGAACCAGCACCATCATGATTACTCCTTCCAACAATAAAAGCAACTGAATAGATATTTTTCCAAAGAAGACATGTAAATGACCAGCAGACATGTGAAATGACACTCAACATCACGAATCATCAGGGAAATGCAAATCAAAAGCATAGTGAGACATCACCTCATATGTCTCAGAATGGCTATCATCAAAAAGACAAGAGGTAACAAGTGTTGGTAAGAATGTGGAGGAAAGGGTACCCTGTGCACTGTGGGTGGGACTGTAAATAATACAACCACTAGGGAAAACAGTATTGGGAGTTCCTCAAAAAAATTTACAAATAGATTTACCATACGGTCCAGCAATCCTACTTCTGGGCAAATATCCAAAGAAAATGAAAACAGGATCTCAAAGAGGTTTCTGTCCTTTCATGTTTATCGCAGCATTATTTACAGTGTCAAGATACAGAAATAACTTGTGTATCTATACACAGGTAAAAGGATAAAAAGGATGTACCCACACACTCACACACACACAGAATGGAATATTATTTAGCCATGAGAAAGAAGGACATCCTGCCATTTGCAATAATATAGATGGACTATGAGGGCATTATGTGGAGATAAGCCAAAGAAAAAGAAAGTCAAATTCATAAAATAGAGAGTAGGAAAGTGTTTGCCAGGAGTTGGTGGTGGGGGAAAGAGACACTGTAAAAGGGTACAAACTTCAGCCTTAAATCTGGGGATCTAATGTGCTACGTGGTAACTATAATTGATAACACTGTATTATATAATTGACATTTGAGTAGAACTCAAATGTTCTCACCAAAAATAAATAAATGTGGTGATAGATGTGTTAATCAACTGGATTGGAGGAATCTTTCACAGTATATACATATATCAAAACGTCACTATGTACAGTTTAAATATTTTAAAGTTTTATCAATTATACCATAATAAAGCTGAGAAAACATTAAACACAATAAGCTGAAAAGAGATGATGACTGATAATTACTTAAGAGTAATAATCTTTGCTATAACTTGAGTACATTGTATGTATCTAAATAAAGAAACTAAAAGAAAGTCCCAAACTCTATCTGGGAAGCAGTTGTGTTAATTTTCTTAAGGAGAAAAACAATGCTTTCAAAGCATTAAAGTACGGAAGCAACTTACCTCAGACCTAAGAATTTAGGCTATTTGTAATAAAACTTGTGCAGATTTCTAAAAATGTTTTATTCATTTTCCTTTTAATGATTACATATGTTTGGAGGAATATTGTATGCGCTGTCAGAAAGGTGAGACTTCTTCCTGCAGGCTTGAGTTGGTGCTGACTGATATACAACATGTTTATACATATTCCTGATCAGTTTCTGCAATCCTATATAAAAACTTAAATAATTGATGTGTTGTTGACATGGTATATATTTATATATATAATAGTTTCACATTTAAAATAACTTACTCATTTAAAATAAATATTCGGCACATTTTTTCAGGAAAAAGCTGAACCAGTTGTCTGCATTATATGTTAATGTACCTGAGGAAATACCAGTTGGACTCATTGCACAAATAGGTACCCTTAAAAAAAATTCTGTTATCATTCCAATTTTACAGCAAAGGAAATAATTTTTACGTTGGCAACTTCTCTCATGGTTTTTTTTGGGGGGGGATAAAAGCCTAAAGATCAAAACTGTTCACTAATGCCGTTATTCTATAAACAACGCTCCTAGTCACCCTCCTACCACATCTCTTTGCCAGAAGAAACAAACGCGGGTTGCTTTCATGCAGCCAACAGTGCATTTTGACAAGGAGGCAAAACGATACAAAGCCAACAAATACCAGAAGAATAACGCAAGGAATCTCACCTCAAACTGAGAGCACACAGTCAAGCAGTGGCGACTGGGAAGCTGATCCTACTCTTGATTTCGATAATCTACCTCAAGTTTCAAAGCAGAACTAAACAAATATTCTTTCTTTTCCATAAACTAACATTATGAACAAGTTACACAGATGACTATCAACCATAATACGTATTTGGAGTTTTGACACTTCTTCTTCTTGTTTTTCTTTTCTAAACTGTGGAATTCTGCTTTTGTGTATGGGGATTATTGGCAAACCGCTTCTCCGTACTGCAGGAAGTTAAACAACCATGGTGTTAATTATAATTATAAAAATAGAACGGCAAAACCTTCTTATGGCGCTTGCTAAATTTCAGGTATTGTGCTAAGTTGTTGCACATTTAATATCCTTTCTGATTTCCCTAACAACCCAAAGAAGTATTGTAATGATGAGGAGATTGTGACCAAAGTAAAATAAGTTGTCTCATAACACACAGCCAATAAATGGAATCATTTTTTTTCCCCAAACTCAGACACACCTGATGTGGAAGGCAGTCCTTCATCATCATGCTCCCCTAACAATAGAAACAAATGACAGCTTTGTCACTTGAGGGCTCTGAGAAAGGTCTATTTTTGCACTAAATGTTAGAGGACAAAATATTTTGTTTTACTTATATATTCATAAAAGTCTGTAAACTGCCCTATACTGCTTTAGATTACCTAATTTGGGT
Organism: Panthera tigris; assembly: GCF_018350195.1. Lineage (NCBI taxonomy): Eukaryota > Metazoa > Chordata > Mammalia > Carnivora > Felidae > Panthera > Panthera tigris. Next base: position 64,256,943 of record NC_056660.1, on the reverse strand, counting down.
TATTTTTTTTGGGGGGGGGGAGGTTAAGTGTGGTATCTCCATGATGCTAAACAAAACCACTCTACAGGGAAGTAATCAATGAATTAACTTAAGCTATGGAACACTTACTATCTGCTCATGAATTTCAGATATGAAAATAGCCCTTTTGGACACCAAGTTAGAGATCCTACAGTCTCTTCAGATGGGAGAAAATGGACATGATCAGAGGTTGAAAAATAGTCTATGAGAGAAAGTTAAAAATGGAGGGGTATACAAAATTAAAGACAAATTTGTTAATGCCAAGGCCTGAGCTTACAAATAATTATTTCAAGGTGAATAGAGCAAGAGATTTATATAGTGATATTACAATAAGAACATAGATATTACACAAAAGCACAAAACCTCCTCAGTTGTAAAGGGAATTGGGCTCTGAAAGGAGTTTAAATTTCCAATATGGAGATTTTAAAAAATTAAAAAGTTACAGAATCCTCTCTGCTGAATGGTTTAATTGCTTTTGGCAATGAACTAGGCCATATCACTTGAGGTTGCTGAGTTTATGTTTTGAGATCTGATTATTCATAATTATAGCATGGCCATATTAGTGGTACATTATTGATGTACTAAAATCAGCATCATTTTCATAAAGCATTTAACTCCTGATTCCAATAAATTTAGACATACTTTCCTGAGTGCCACTTACTAGTGTAGAATATTTTTTAATTTTCTTAATAAATATTACCCTATTGAGGAAAGTGCTTTTAAAAATAGTTTCTAGCTAAGTAACACTTATGACAGCATTCCCTTTTCCATTTTTCAAAGTTACTTAAAATTTGGGGGAATGTGTTCAGCAGTTAGAATATTCCAACCCACATTCCATGAAATGCTTTGCCAATGTCAGTCCTTGGCTTCAGGCACCAAATACCTCAGTAAAAATGCTGTGTGCCACTTGCCATGTGGACACACGAAAGTTTCTGAGCTGCGTTTGTTTGGCTAGATCCCAAATACTCTGAAATGGTCAGGAGCAATATTTAACCAAAGACAAGTGTGTTGAAAGCCATTATTTTTAAGGAAGATTGGAAGGCTAGGTTATATACATAGAATATACGGGTAGAATGAAAAAAAAAGAAGTATAGGTAGTGTGTGTACGTGTGTGTGTGTGTAAATAGATTTTAATCATAATTCTGGCAGATGATCCTATACAAGAGATATTTCTCTTTCTTTTATCAAGACATCTGAAGTCAATAATTGGAAATAGTTTTGTAAATGACCTTACATTCTTGCTAACGACTTTTTACATTTATAACAATATGGAGATTGGAAAGTCATCATTTAACAGAATTAGAACTGTTAAAGAATAGTAAAAATATTATTTGAGTGTTGGAGAATTTGACATTTCTCTACACCCCCCATGAAAAACAAACAAGCACACAAGCAAATAAAAAAAACCTAAGGTACTATGGAGAATTGAGAATATCAGAAGTTAAACCCATGTTCTGCTATCAACTACTTTTGTATCATTGAGGAAGTTATTAAATTGCTTAGGACTCTTTATCTGTATATTGAGGGGAAATGGACATTCCAGATCCTAAGGCCCTTCACCACTTAAATCTGTATCATTCTTTGGCTCTATTTCTTTTCTGTACTTTCATCTTTCTCCATAAAGAGGGAACAATTTCCCTGGAAGGTTGATTATTCTAATTGCACGAGATTCCTTAATGGCAAGTCATGCTCAAGATTTAGAAATGCTTTAGGCATATGTGATGGTGATCATTGGGACACAACTTTCACCTTCTACAAATTGCGATAACAGCTCGTAGCTCACAAACAGACATCCCATGTGTCGTGTAGTTAAGGGAAGGCTTAAGCAAAATGACTAAAGGACAGGCTGGTGTTCGGTTCTTCCTAGATGACTTTCCTATCTTCATGTATGTGTACTGGAAGAGTGACAGTGGTATGCCTGTTTTGGGCTTTCGGATGAGGATTTATAATGTAAATTTCCCAGTGACTACCAGTGATCACAATACCAGTAGTTATACATAGCCTTTCCTTTAAACATGTCATAACAGAATACTTGGCTTAAGGTAAACAGTTCTGTGATTTTTTACCTTGTGGGAAAGGGAGCAAGAGTGATTATCTTCTTTCGGATAGTAAAGATTTGAAGATCCAGAGCTGTTATATTCTGGAATGGGAATTGGCTGGGTAAGAACTAGCCAACCTATCATGGCAGAAAATTATTAATATCTAACAGTATGATATAATGAGATGGAAAATTTGAACCAGAGCAGATATTCTGTCATCTGCATTTTTATTCAACTTCTTCTCTCTTCCCTGACAGCATAAATTGTTTGAATGCATATTTATGTATAATGGCAGAAAAGTGAAATGGCAAAGAGAAAGGAGAAAAGCAATCGACATGCATTTAGGAAATAAAGGGGTATGGAGGGGGCAGAATGTTTCCTTTATTGGAATGACTACATGGTAGTCATCAATGCAAACAACCAAACCTAGACATTTTTATAGGATCCAACAATTAGATCAAAACAACTGTAAAATGGAAACCCATTGAAAAGACTCCTCTGAAACTTGTCATGCATCAGTATCTATTAACCCTCATCCCTTACCAAAGAGGTTTTTGTTTCACTGAAAGAAAAAATGCAAGTCTGATAATAAGTCTTGCTAAGTATTCAGATTGCTAGGGAAAGAGGAATCCTTTCTAAAGATCTTTCTAATTTGTTTGTTTCTGTTTTTAATGCAATCTTTCTTAGAGCCAAAGTGCAGAAAAGGTGAAGAAAATCTAGCCTATTACATATCTGAGGAATGCAGTTCATTTAGAACAATTAATAGGTACAAATCATAAAGCTACTTTAGAGTTTTCTTGTGGCAATGTGTGTTTGTAATTAATGTGAATTTAATTTTTGAATGTTTGTCTTTTGGTTTGTTTAATGTACTGAATATAAATTTAAAAATTTTCAATGCCTTGAAGAAGAAAGTGAGGTTTTACTTTGTAAAGGTTAAAAATTGTAGCTAGGAAATTGTTCTTCATATCTAGCATGAAATTTAAAGATTAAATTAAAAACATATGAAAATCCCACAAACAAATGAGATAATATTCCTGTCTGAATGCCTTGAAATTTTATATACTGAGAAGTCAATTTGCTTGAATTACAGTGAAGGTATCATCACATAAAGCAAACTGAGTAATATTCCCCTTTTGAATACTCTAAAAATCCTCAATATGAAGAATATTTAATTTTCCAGCAAGGAAAAAAAAAACATATAAATGATTCACTAGCTGTTTCAAACTTGGAAAGTAAAAAGGCATTGCATGCTTTCTGCCTGCATCAATTTAGTATAAATTATGAAAAGAGCAGAGAGAGTGCCTGCCTTGCTGACCGACTGTGGCGTCCTGCAAACTGCTGAGCAGCTTTCATAGTGTTGTGCTCGACCGAGAGCTGGAAACAAACATCCATCAACTATGTCTGATAACGGAATTTGATTGGGCCAGAACACTACACTTAGGTCTTAGATATCCAGTTATCCAATGGGGAGACACCTCCTCCTCAACACTGTCGTGCCTTGTTCTCTTTGGCGCATGCCCATTGTAAGAGACCTACAGCAATGTGGCTTGTTGATGCTGTGTGGTAGGCCGGGGCTTGAGGATAAAGGCTTAGGGAGAAAAGAAGTGAGGAACGGAGAGGGAAGGAGTTAATACTCACTATGTGTTCCATAATCTAGACTGTCTCTAATCTATCATATGAAGGTCCAGGCACTTCATAGGTGATTTGCAATTTTTTGGTTCCAAGTCGGTTGAAACTTCAAAACGTTTTCATATCATTGAAAATTGAGGTTGGTTTCATTTTCGCCTACCTTTCAGAGGTGGAAGTGTTGAGCTTAACAGCATAAATAGCTCATGTAAAGTTCTACCATTAGTGAGTGGCAGAACATGATTCAAGGTCAGATTTGTTTGATTCCCCAAACTATCTTCTTTCAGTACCTTCTAAGAAAGGCGAACTATTTCTGTAAGAAACACGGGGAAAAGGTAACAGTTGAAAAGATGCATCATCATGCAGTTATTGACCTGGAGGGCTCCTTAATGGTTATGTAATCGAATCTCCTTGTTTTGAAGATGAGGAAATAAATCAAGAAACAGGTGAATGGGAATTAAGTCAAAAGTATAACAGGGGACATGTTCATATTTTAAATGTCCGTAAATTCTATAGAAGGTTGCAATTTTTTGTTGAGTCCTATGTTTACATTTTAGAAAAAAGGTTTTGCATTTAATGGGTAATTGATATTCATCATCATGATTTTGATATTTTGATCCCCTAAGCAGAAACTAAGAAAGCTGTGGAAAAGTGCTCTCTCATCACTGTAAAAAGAAATGCAGTCTTTAGGATACCATTCTTCGAAATGTCTTTATTTTCATCTACATGTGGTCAGTTTTTGTTAAGGTTTCATGTATGCTTTCAGAAGTGAACATCCTATACTTGTGGATTTCAGGCTTCCATATTTATATTTGATCATTTGTTGTTGTTTTACTTCACATCCTATCCTTGTTGATTTTTTTTCTACATGTACTACTATTATCTGAGATATAAATATTGATATATTGCTATTTTTCCTAGGAATTCCTGAGTTTTAAATAACATTCATTTATGATTTTAGGTATACATGTTCAAAACTGTTACATGCTCTCAGTATCTTCCTCCTTTATCTCATTATGGGATGGCTCTCTTTTCCTTTCTAGGATTTTATATTTAAATTTAATATCAAAATACAAATTTACTCTTTATACTAGTCAGCACTAGGTCTATACTGTCAGTATAAGACCTCACATCATTCTTTACATCTGGAAAGTCTTCATTCTCACTTCATATTTTATTTTTTTCCTACCATTCTACTTTTTTATTCCCTATTAGAAGTATTATAATGGTTCTACTCTGTTTCCTGTGTTTAATTTTTTTCATTTAAAAAAGACATTAAGGGCACTGGGTGGCTCATTCAGTTAAGTGTCTGACTTTGGCTCAGGTCATGATCTCGTGGTCTGTGGGTTGGAGCCCCATGTTGGGCTCTGTGCTGACAGCTGGAAGCCTGGAACCTGCTTCAGATTCTGTGTCTCTCTCTCAAAAAAATTTAAAAAAATGTTTGTAAATGACATTAAAATTATTTAGAAATAAAATTTTACTTTATTTAAAAAATTTGCTCTATCCTAACAGAATTCCTCATGTATTATTTCATAAATTACCATTTTCCCTTAGGAAAATTTAATTGTATGTATTTAATTTTTTTTCACTTAAGTTTTTTTTTTAATTTCCTGTTTTCTGGGATTTTTTTGTCCACTTCCTCTTGGTTCATACGTGTCTGTTTTCTTTCATAATTTATCATTCTTTTTATATATTATAGTCTTGGAGCATAACTTTGGTAAAGACTGTTTCTGATTAGTTTCTTCCATGTTGGCAGTGAATTCATTTTTCAGCTGGTGATTTTGTTGGTCATTTGTCTTTTAGTTTGTCTTGTACCAGTAGGAGTGTGCATTTCAGGAACTTATCTTCCCTCTGCTTCAAGTCTGATGGTAAGTTTTACCTTGTTTACTGAGGGTCCTTCCCTTGCATGAAGTTAGTAAAAGAGATTAATTTGGACCAAGTTCAGTCCAGGTGGCTTTTTATATTTTCTTCAGGTATATGTACCTGTGTATAAGCTGGAGTTTCAGTCTACAGGGCAGTTGTCTTCAGGCTCCTTCCAGGAACAGCGAGGTCCTTTGGCTGCCCACGCCCCCATGCCCTTGTCTGGCAGGGATCCTTCACTGTGAGTGTGGTCCTCATTACCCCACAAGTAACTCTTCCTGCTTTTGGATATGGATAGTAGTAGCTTGAACTTAATGTCATGGTTCTCACCACTCTGGGTTTTTCTTCCTTTCCTGTTCCATAGAGCGTTACTTTGTTTTTTTGAGTGTGGCTACATCTGGTATTTATTATTTAATTATTTTATAATTTTTGTGCCATGTTTGTGGCAGGTGTAGAAGTTCAAAGCATGCGTTCAAAACACTGTTTTACCAGAAGAGTTTACCAAAAGTTTCCTGAACATTCTTTATACAACTGTCAATATTTGATTTCTACCGATCAGATAAAATTTTATCCCTGCTCTGTTTAAACACTTCCACTGTCTTTCTCAGCTCAAGATGTGTCAGTTTCCTTAGGGAGGCATTTAAGTTTTCTAATATTCCCAATCAAGACCAAATCTGTCCAATCACCTATTGTATCTGACAATTTAGCCACAATTTAACCACATTATCCAACCATGTCCATTGATCAAAATCATATATATCTATTTTCATTCCAAAATACCTCATCTGAATAATTAATAATAATAATAATAATAAAAACCTTGCAAGGCCACTGGAATTAAATTATGTCCATGGCGTAATTGAGCACATTCTATATCCTGCCTTTTATTAACTTTTATTAAAATATAAAATATTATATTTCTTTTCATCATGGCATCATAATTTCACATCGTAGAAGACATCATGGCTTATTTGTATAAATAGTTTTTATAATTATTATATATCAATTGGCCAGATTAATTGGCATTTGGAATTGATCGTACCAATTTCCAATCCATACTGAAATTCAGTATTACAATATCTATCATTGGGGAGCATTTACTATCCATATTTTAAGGAGGGTTGATTTTTGAGTAATTAAGACCTAGGAAGTACATATAATAATAGCAATGGAAGCTCATACTTATATACAATCTGACATGTGAGGAGTCCTATATAACTATTAACATATGATAACTCAATCCATACAACGCTGAAAGGCAGGTACTATTAGTATCCTTATCTTACTTTTTTAATGTTTTATTTATTCTTGAGAGAGACAGAGTGAGTGGGGAGGGACAGAGAGAGAGGTAGACACAGAATATGAAACGGGCTCCCGGCTCTGAGTTGTCAGCACAGAGCCTGATGCTGGGCTCAAACTCAGACCACGAGATCATGACCTGAGCCAAAGTCTGACACTTGACTGAGCCACTCAGGTGCCCCAGTATCCTTATTTTCTAGATGAAGAAACTGAGGCATGGAGAATGGCAGTGCACAGAGAAGTATTATCTGAAGTTACATAGTTACTAAATTGCAGGCTGGGATTTGCACAGAGGCAGTTTGTCTCCTGGGTCCATGCTTGTAACCACCATATTTTACCACCTCTCAATACACATATGTCACCTCTTAATGGACTAAACAAATAAATGATGGAAAGAGTATTTCATCTGGCTTTCAGCAAACAAACCAAACTGCTACATGATAGATTCCTAGACTAATTATATATTCCATGGAGAATTGCAGTTAATGGTTTTACCCTGCCATGATTTCAACTCCACAGATGGAACATGAACTCATTTCTTTCTTTTATGAATGTTTGTGGTTTCCTGACTATAGAAGATGAGTTTTTTCAGGGGAAATTTGGGGAAAGCGATATTGAAAATGAGTTAATGGTTCCCACTGCTCCATACCCCATTGTATAACTATAGACAAATAATGAAAAATTTTATTTTGTGGATATTCACTTCACATGTTTTCAGATTAAGAAGAGAATCAGGCATCACATATCTAAATGATTTCATAAGGTCTAAAATAATTTCTGTTACACATTTAATATTTAGATAATTGTTTTGGGCTTGTAGCCTGCAAGAACATATGCTCCTAGAGAGGGAGAAACTCTTGCAACACTAAGTTACTCGACACATCTTGAGAGTATAGGGTGAGTTTTTCATGTTTTAGTTCAACTTGTAAAAAGCATCATCATCTGTTGATTCATTGCTGAAGAAAAATAAAAGTAATCCACAGCTACCTTCTAAATTGAGTGGCTAGGAGAATAACAATGGCTTGGCATTTGCTAAATGTTTTCAGAGTAAACTACACAGGAATATGGCATTTACCCTTGTCTTAGTATTGATGGAAAGATTACAAAGGGAATGTCACAGATGAAGTGACCTTTTAGATAGACTGGTACTATCAACCCATTCATTAATATTGGGGAAAACATGAGACTTATGAATGTAATGTGAGTTTAATAATTAGTTATGCTTTCTTTTGTAATTTTGATCATGGCTACGTTTACCACTCTAGTGGCAGAATAACTTTCTTCATAAACTTTAGCCAAATCACTACATAATAATTAAGAATCTGGGAGCAGAACATATCCATTAATTATAATTATAACAAAGCTGATTTATTTATTCAAAATTAGGATGATATTAGTTCCATCTCTAAGTGTAAACGAACCTATTTATTTGATTTTCTTTTGAATGCAGGGTACTCACTGTTATTAAACTGGCCAAATATCTGAAACCAAATTGTCAATAATTCTTTGCTGTTGAAATAGCTGATGTTTTTCATGAAACATTTCTGTTCATTACTTTACTGTAAGAGGAGTTTAATTTTAGTTTTGTCCTAAATTCTTTGTTCATTTTAAAACAGTACTGTGCCATTTAGGGATACTATACCAAACATGTTTTTGAAGATCAGATTTTAACTACTAAAGGGAATGATCTTTTCCCCTTACAATTAAAGAGAAGTAAAATATGTTCATAGTACATTTTCTTCTTAGATTTTTTCCCTATACATTTTTTCTAAGCTGACTTCTGAGTTTACTTTTCTCTTTGAAGAGCCCAAGAGCATAGACTCTTTTCCCTTTATTTTCTCCTAAGATGTCATATGATATCATCATTAATCTCAACAGGAAAATAGACATTGGGGACAAACCGCTAAATTGGGAAGCCTAAATTTGGAAAAAATATATTACTAAATGTTGATGGAGTTTGGCCCTTTATTTGGGAAGAGGATGGTCATTAAATCGTCTGGCCCCTCACTTTTGGTACCTAACCTCACAGAAGTTTAGATCTTGGAGCTTGAACAATCAAATCTAGGTTATTTAAAATGAAGAGTTCCAAAATAGGAGATTTCCAGACTAGTGAATCATATATCGCTGTGACAATTCCCTGATCAACATAGGGAAGGTTGCCCATAGGACATTTTTCCCCCAACATCAACAAACATTTCATCAAATCAATCTATATATGTGACCTCCTGTAGGCAATAAAAGTTCTGAGCAGTCTAGTATGGGAAACAGATAATATTGTATCATCAGTCAATAATGGTATCTACTAGGTCCACAGAGAAGCATAAGAGGAGAGAGGTTGTGTGGAAATCATCCTGGAATAGATAATAACTGAAGCATGCTCTGCAGTTTATCAGTTGACAAATGGGGGAAATGGCAATCTTTGCAGAAGTATTAGGGAGATATAAAATAGCATGAGCTCTTTGAAATTATAATAATTGAACAATAGATATATTTGATAGCTTATATTTAAAATGGCAATATAAGAAATAATAGTAAGATAGTGCAATAATAATTTGGTTTTGTAAAAGTATTCTGGTACTACTGGGTTAAACTATCTAGGCAAAAACCTTGACTAGTCATATTTTGTATTCTTAACTAGAAAATGAAACTATAGCTGCACTAAAATCACAAGCTATGAATCATAGAGAAGAAAATCTATATTCAAAAGTAAGGCAGCATCTCAGACATGTCTAATATAAAGTGTCTGAAATCACTGGTGCCTTTAATATCTTAGGTTTTTGGTGTAATAATGAGGAACATACCAGTCTTTAGTCACAGACAGCAGAGTTAATAGGATCCCGATTATCTTCAAGAAAAGTGAGAGGAAAATCAGTTTATTATTTGGTATTTCACTGTGATAAATATGTATGGCTGCCTTAGGGTCTTTGAACATGATGCTCTCTCACCTCACAATGATACTCCCTCCCCTTGTCAAAAGGCTTCCTTCCTCCTTTCATGTTCTTCAGGACTCCATTCAAACCTCACCTACTGAGAGGCTGTCACCCAATGCTATGTCCTTATCCTCATCACATCTCTATACAGAACTTGTCATGATCTTTGCTTATGTGTATCCTTATTTTGGAGTAAAACCCCCACAGGCAAATGGGCTATTCTCCTTTGTTCATTATATACCAAACCGTATACTTGGGTATACAGTATACCCGAGATACAAGGCAGTAATTCAATAAGGATTTGTGGAAAGAAAAGGGGATGAAAAATTTATTCAGAATCATATCGGGAACTGAATGGTAATTATATATTTGTGAGTTCCTTCCTTTCCTTTCCTTCCTTCCTTCTTCCTCCCTCCTTTATTTATAGGTCAATGGATCAGAATGCCTTTCACACTATATTAAGTACATAGTATTACCCCTGAAAATTGTGTGGAAATTAATTTTTGTATGCATTATTTGCAATTATTTTGGCAATTAACTTGCTCTGTAGCTTCACAGCTGCTCAATCTCAATTTCTAGTTGATTCTTGGCTGGCAGCAGCTACTAATGCTGTAGTTTTACTATCTTTGCCTATCAGTCACAGTTAACAATCTGCAAATATTTTTAAATGCCCCGGGAAATTTGCCATTTAAACAAACATTTGCATAAAGTTTTTAATAACACAAGCCTTAGCTTATTTATTTTACAGATTCTCATTTCTATTCATTGAGAATATTCAACATGGTGCCTGAGACATAACAATAGGAAGAAAAATGCACTTCTCAGTGTTACTTTTACAAATGGCTCAGTCAACCACTCTTGTTTCTTATTATATATAAATATTAGAAACAATTATTTAGCAGCAGCTGTCCTATACCATCTAGAGTTCTACTAAACTAACCTGTACATAGAAAGAAGTAAAAATTATACTCTTCTGAGTGCCTATCATATTTATACATAGAAAATTCAGATTTCTGAATCAGTTCAGTACCACAAAGTATTCACTTTTAAATTTCTCCGCGACAACACAGTGTTTAGAAAAAGGTATCAGATATCCAGAAAACAATTTTAAAATTTTCCATACTGTCATTGATAGTATATGAGTCTAAATGAAAAAAAGGAAATAATACACAGACTAAAATTATTTTGCACTAAGTGTGAACTTTAGGAATGGAAAGGATTATATATATATATATGTAAAATCACATATATTAAATATGTAATACATATATTCCTACATTCACTATATGTATCATATTCTGAAGGTACTATAATATTTAATAAAGCAACACTATTTGATACTATAGTAGCTAATGAATAAATTTCCAGAAATTCTTTTTATTGGTTTCTAGAATTTTGATTAGCCAAAGAAACTTGAAATTGCCATATTATTTTTCTGAGTTGCTTTATTGTCTTAGTTCAATAACTCTTCTATAAGGAGTACTTCGTTTTCTTCAACATAGCTATTTAGTTAAGGAAACTTTTATCTGTAATCATAATGTAAATGAGGTTGGAAGATGGCAGTGGACTAGGAGGACCCTAGGCTCATGTCATCCCATGAACACAACTAGATAACTATCAAATCATCCTAAATACCCCAGAAATTGACCCGAAGACTAATGGAACAAACTCCACAACTAAAGGGAGAGAAATGGCCACACTGAAGAGAGAAAAGTGCAGAGAGGTGGTTTAGGAGAGAAATATCTTGGCTGCTATGGTGGGGAGGGAGCCACAGTCATAGAGAAGACTAAGAAACAGATTAGCACATAGGGGAGCTCACAGAATCTCATAGCACATTGGCTTGGAAAGTGAGAAGGGTCAAATTTCATTTTGGGGCTTAAAAACTGGAGTTTTAAAGGCCGGTGGGCTAGGCTCAGAGCCCAGAAAGAAGGCATTGCAGTGCTCTTGGAGAGAAGGTAGGCAAACAGCCTGAGGACATACATCATGGAAACTGTGATCTTCAGAGCACCTGGGTCACACACTGGGTAGGTGATTCACTCAACTTGGAGCATGTTCCAGAGAAACAGCATTCATGGAGAGACCCCTCCAGGAATAAAGGAGCTGGAAGGCACCATTTCTCTCCCCTGATCCTCAACCTAAGCACAGGACCACCTGCCAAAACCAGCACAGTGCTAACACTCCCCACCTAACTTGCTTACATCAAGTCCCATCCCCCCATGCTGTAGTGGAACCACCCCTCCCAGTCACACTTGCTTCAGTCCCAGCACAGAGGGTCACTACCCCAGAAGACTGCCAACACTATATTATTCTGACTCTGGAGTTTTGTGGAACCTTTGTTCTGGTGGTGGTGGTGGTGGTGGTGACAGGTCTCATTTCACAAACAGACCAGACCATACCTAATTAAAATGCACCACGTTGAGGCCAGGGACCAACACTGTCCACAATACACAAAGATAGCCTTTGCATACAACTGGCCTGAAGGATAAAGAGGCCAGGACAAAAGCAGTAGAGCACACACAGCACATGTTGAAACACCAGACCCTGGGGAGCAGGGAACTCTATGTGGCAGAGCACTACAGAACCTCTTCTTCATAAGGGTAGAACTCTCAAGAACAGGAGATGTAGCTAACTTTCCTAATACACAGGAATAGGCACAGAGACTTAGACAAAATGAGAAAACAGAAATTTGTCCCAAATGAAAGACTAAGGCAATGCCACAGAGTTAAATAACACACCTGATAGAGAATTCAAAGTAATAATCACAAGGATACTCACTGGACTTGAGAAAAGAGTGGAAGACATGAGTGGGGCCCTTAACACAGAGATAAGGAATAACATAGCAGAGATAAAGGGCTTAATAAGTGAAATGAGAAACATACCTTGATGCAATGACAGCAGGCTGGAAGAAGAGGAAGGAATTAATGACCTAGAAGACAGAGTAATGGAAAGTAACCAAGCTGAACAAAAGAGAAAAAATAATTATGCAAAATGAGAATAGACTCAAGGAAAGCAGTGAGTCCACCAAATGTAATAACATTCATATTATAGGAGTCCCAGAAGAAGAGAGAGAAAAGGTGGCAGAGAACTTATTAGAAGAAATGATGGCTGAAAACTTGCCTAATCTGGGGGAAGGAAACAGATATTCAGATCCAGAAGGCACAGAGAACTCCCATCAAAATCAACAAAAGCAGATCCACATCAAGATGTATTATAACTAAGTGGCAAAAATATAGTGATAGAGAAAAATGTTAAAAGCAGCAAAAGAAGACACTACCTTAGAAGGAAAAACTCATAAGCCTAGCGGGGGATTTTTCAGTAGAAACTTTTAAGGCAGAAGGAAGTGGTATGATCTATTCAATGTGCTGAATGGGAAAACGATGCAGCCCAGATTACTTTATCTAGCAAGGCACTCATTTAGAATAGAAGAAGAGAGAAAGAATTTCCCAAACAAAAATTAAAGGAGTTCATGACCACTAAACCAGCCCTGTAAGAAATAATAAAGGGGACTCTTTCACTGGAAAGGAAAGCCCTAAAGTGCCAGTCTAAAGGTAGGAAACACAAAAGTAGTAAAAAAGAATGTTTCTGTAAAAGAAATCAGTCAAGGAACCCACAAATTAAAAGGATGCAAAGTAAAATAACATATACCTAAGACAGGGGGAGAGGAGACTAGAGGATGGGTTCAAACTCAACAACCATTAACTTAATATAGACTGCTATCTGCAAAAGAGGTTATGTACAAATCTAATGGTAATCTATCAAAAACCACTAATATACAAAAATAAAGAGAAATATATCTAGATCACTAAAAAAATAAGCAAATGAAAGAAAAGAAAGCATCAGAGAACATCTGCAGAAACAAGCAGAAAACAAATAATGACAATAAATGCATATCTATCTATAATGACTTTGAATGTAAATGGACTAAAAGCTCCAATCAAAAGACAGTGTGACTGAATGGCTTAAAAATAATATCAACCTATATGCTACCTATAAGAGACTTATTTTAGGTATAATGACACCTGCAGATCGAAAATGAGGTATGGAGAAATATCTTTCATGCAAATAGATGTCAAAAGAAAGCTGAAGTAGCAATACTGATAAAATAGACATTAAAATAAAGACTGTAACAACAGACATAGAAGGACACTATATACTTAAAATGGGACAATCCAAGAAGACATAACAATTGTAAACATTCATGTACCCAACAAAGAAGCACCCAAATACATATAAGACACTTAATAACAAACATAATGGAGCTAATCAATAGTAATACAATAATAGTAGAGGACTTTAACACATCAATAGATCATATAAATATAAAATGAAAAAGGAAAAGGATTTGAATGACACACTGGAACAGATATATTTAACAGATGTATTTAGAACATTCTATCTTAAAACATCAGAATATACATTCTTTTCAAGTGCACATGCAACATTCTCCAGAACAGATCACATATTAGCCCACAAAAGAAACCTCACTAAGTTTAAGAAGTTTGGAGTCATAATATGCGTCTTTTCTGACCACAATGCTATGAAACTAGAAGTCAACCACAAGAAAAAATCTGGAAATATGACAAATACGTGGAAATTAAATAAACTACTAAACAATGAATGGGTCAACCAAGAAATAAAATAATGGGGAAACAAATGAAAATGAAAACACAATGTTCCAAAACCTTTGGGAGGCAAAGTGGTCCTAAGAGGGAAGTTTATAGACACAGGCCTACTTCAAGAAGTAAGAAAAATCTGAAACAACCTAATGTTATACCTAAAGGAATTAGAAAAGAACAAGAAACGCTAAAAGCAGCAGAAAAAAGGTAATAACAAAGATTAGAGCGGAAATTATATAGAAACTGAAAGAAGAATCAACAGGACAGATCAATAAACCAGGAGCTGGTTCTTTGTTAAAAAAAAAAGTCAATAAAATTAATAAACCTATGGCCAGGCTTCTTAAGAAAAAAAAAGAAAAAAGGATTCAAATAAATCACAAATGAGAGTGGAGAAGTAACAACCAACACCACAGAAATACAAACAATTATGAAAATGATGTGAAAAACAATATGCCAACAAATTGGACAACCCAGAAGAAATGGGTAAATTCCAAGAAAAATATAAACTACCAAAACTGACACAGGAAGAAGTAAAAATTTGAATAGACCAATAACCAGCAAAGAAACTGAATCACTATTCAGAAATACACAACAAACAAAAGTCCAGCACCAGAAGGATTCACAGGTATATTCTACCAAACATTTAAAGGAGAGTTGGGGGAGGAGCCAAGATGGCAGAACAGCACCGAAGTTTTTTTTGCATCTTATGTCCCTGAAATATAGCCAGAACAACACTAAACCATCCTGCTCACCTAGAAAACCAATCTGGGGATTAACCCAACAATCTGCACAACCTGAACCACAGAACTCACCAGGTACGTGGCACAGAGAGGTGAACTGTGGGAGAAAGAAGCCATGGAGGGCAGGGAACTGTTTTTGCTTGCAGAGAGAGGACGGATATGGGGGGAGAGTATGGGAAAAGCAAGACCCCCTAAAAGCAGCTGGAGAGAAAGTGGAAAAGTGGAAACAGCTGCAGGGACTGAACTAAAAAGGGAGAAAAGAGAGGGCTTCAATTCCACTAAGATTCTATAAACAGCAGGAGCACAGAGTCTGAAACTCTGCAATTCCATACCTGGTGGTGCTCTGTTGGGAAGGGTTAATCCCCAGGAAGAGAGTGAAGTCCAGGGGATCCTTGGGCCACATGGGGAGAGGTGGTCCCCCTTCTGGGAGGACAGGATTTTTGGTAGAGGCAGTGTGGCCTCCCCACAGACAAATGGTCCCAGCAGACCCCAGAGAATAGCCACATCCACTGGTGTTGGAGCAAGGATATTAGGGTGGAGGCCTGGTGCCAGATGTGTGTTGCGATTTGTCATAATCCCTGAAATGCTGCTGCTACCCAATCATGTGAACTTTTTCTGGAGCAGGCTGGCACCCAGCTGCAGTCTCTGGGCATCAGCAGCAGCACGGTCCCACAAACGTTCTTGGGTGCAGCTGGCACCCAGCCATTGCTCCATGAGACCCTCCCACAGAGGGTCAGAATGGGTTAAAGTTGCAGTCCCTCAGAAGTGAGGGGTCAGGAAATACAGCCACATTTGAGATAAAACTCAGGAGGGAGGTGCCACCTGGCAACCTAACAGCTTAGTCATGGAGAGTGTAAAAGCAGGGAGTGGACAGAAGCTGGAGACAAAGCACGGGTGCAGGATTGCTGATTGGGGAGAACAGAGTTCCAATACTAGAGACTGGGTAACTAGGTGATGCCATTTTCAATCCTCCCATGCATGCGCATACATACCTACAAGACCCACAACAATCCACCCCAGTAAGCTAAGCAGCCGCATCTAGTGGAGAATGGAGCCATTACACTAAGACCCGCTGAACTGGGCAAACCTCGCTCTTCAAAACACCACAAAACTCTCCACCTGCTTGGTTTACAGACTATAAAGTGCTTCACAGTTTGACTTCTAGGGGACAAAAATGTAATTTGAATTATGTTTCAGTCTGTTTGCTGGTCCATCTATTCCATTTTGTTTTTACTTTTTTTTTCCATTTTCTTGAATACAGAAAGAGAAAAAATTTATTTTCCATTAAAGATATTTTTAACTTTTTTCTACAATATTTTTTACTTTTTTGTAAATTTTTCAAATTCTGTTTTACTTCCATCATTTCATTTTGTTGTATTTCATTGTATTAATTTTTTCAAAATTTCAAACATTTTCCTCCTCTCCCCCCTTTTTTCTCTAATCTGTCAAGTTCCTCTCAACACCCAGACCAAAACACACCTAGAATCCAGCATCATTTATTTGATTTTTGTGTGTTTGTGTGTTGTTTTTAATTTTTTAATTTTAATTTTTTACTTTATTCTTTTCTTCCTTCAAAATGACAAAACAAAAGAATTCACCCAAAAAGAAAAAGCAGGAAGAAACAATAGCCAGGGCCTTAATCAACACAGATACAAGCAAGATGTCTGAACCAGACTTTAGAATCACAATAATAAGAATACGAGCTGGGGTCAAAAATAGATTAGAATCTCATTCTGCAGAGATAAAAGAAGTAAAAACTAGTCAGGATGAAATTTTAAAAATGCTATAACTGAGCTGCAATCTCAAATGGATGCCATGGCAGCAAGGAATCAGAAATAAAGAGGAAAAACTTATGGAGAATAATGAAGCAGAAAAAAAGAGGAAGACTAAGGCAAAAGAGCACGATTTAAGAGTTAGAGAAATCAGTGACTCATTACAAAGGAACAACATCAGAATCACAGAGGTCCCAGAAGATGAAGAGGGGGAAAAAGGGTAGAAGGGTTATGTGAGCAAATCATAGTGGAAAACTTTTTTAACCTGGGGAAAGACAAAGACATCAAAATTCAGGAAGCACAGAGAACTCCCATTAGATACAACAAAAACTGACCATCAACAAGGCCTATCATAGTCAAATTCACAAAATACTCAGGGAAAGAAAGAATCATGAAAGCAGCAAGGGAAAAATAGTCCTTAATCTATAAGGGAAGACAGATCAGGTTTGCAGCAGACCTATCCACAGAAACTTGGCAGGCCAGAAAGGAGTAGGAGGGTATGTTCAACGTGCTGAATTGGAAAAATATGCAGCCAAGGATTCTTTATCCAGCAAGGCTGTCATTCAAAATACAAGGAGAGATAAAAAATTTCCCAAACAAAAATTAAAGGAGTTTATGAATACTAAACCAGCCCTGCAAGAAATTTGAATGGGACTCTCTGAGTGGAGAAAAGATGAGGAAAAAAAAAAAAAAGACCAAAAGCAACAAAGACTAGAAAGTACCAGAGAACACCACCAGAAACTCCACACTACAAGTGACATAATGGCAATAAATTCTTATCTTTCAGTACTCACTCTAAAGGTCAATGGACTCAATGCTCCAATCAAAAGACACAGGGTAACAGAATGGACAAGAAAACAAGACCCATCTATATGCTGTTTACAAGAGACCCACTTGAGACCTAAAGACACCTTCAGATCGAAAGTAAAGGGATGGAAAGCCATCTATCATGCTAATGGTCAACAAAAGAGAGTTGGAGTAGCCATACTTATATCAATCTAGACTTTAAAATAATGATTGTGACAAGAGATGAAGAAGGATATTATATGATAATTGAGGGGTCTGTACACCAAGAAGACCTAACAATTGTAAACATTTATGCTCCAAATGGGAAAGCACCCAATTATATAAATCAATTAGTCACAAACATAAAGAAACTCATTGATAATAATACAATTATAGTAGGGGACTTCAACATCCCACTTACAACAATGGAAAGATCATCTAAACAGAAAACCAACAAGGACATTGGCTTTGAATGACATACTGGACCAGATGGACTTCACAGATATTCTGAACATTTCATCCTAAAGCAGTGGAATATACATTCTTCTCTAGTCCACATGGAATGTTCTCCAGAATAGATCACATACTGGGACACAAATCAGCCCTCAACAAGTACAAAAAGATCGAGATCATACTATGCGTATTTTCAGACCACATTGCTGTAACACCCTAAATCAACCACAAGAAAAAATTCGTAAAGGCAACAAACACTTGGAGACTAAAGAACATCCTACTAAAGAATGAATGGGCCAACCAAGAAGTTAAAGAGGAAATTAAAAAGTACATGGAAGCCAATGAAAATGATAACACCATAGCCCCAAACCTCTGAGGTGCAGCAAAGGCAGTCATAAGAGGAAAGTATATAGCAATCCAGGCCTTCCTAAAGAAGGAAGAAAGGTCTCAGATACACAACCCAACCTTAAAAACTGGAAAAAGAACAGCAAATAAAACCCCAAACCAGCAGAAAACAGGAAATAATAAAGATTAGAGCAGAAATCAATGCTATCAAAACCAAAAAAAAAAAAAAAAGAATAAACTTGATAAATACTAGCCAATTTGATCAAAAAGAAAAAGGAAAGAACCAAAATAAATAAAATCAAGAATGAAAAAGGAGAGATCACAACCAACACAGAAATAAAAACAATAATAAGAGAATGATGCACAATTATATTCAATAAAATGGGCAATCTGAGAGAAATGGACAAATTCCTAGAAACATATAAACTACCAAATCTAAAACATGAAGAAATAGAAATTTGAACCAGGCCCATAACCAGTAAAGAAATCGAATTAGTAATCAAAAATCTCCCAAGACACAGGAGTCCAGGTCCAGATGGCTTTCCAGGGGAATTCTACCAAACTTTTAAGGAGGAGTTAACAACTATTCTCTTGAAGTTGTTCCAAAAATTAGATATGGAAGGAAAACTTCCAAACTCTATGAAGCCAGCATTACCTTGATTCCAAAGCCAAAGACCCCACTAAAAAGGAGAACTATAGACCAATTTCCCTGATGAACATGGATCCAAAAATTCTCCACAAGATATTAGCCAACCGGATCCAAGAATACATTGAAAGAATTATTCACGACTTATACCTGGGATTTATACCTGGGATGAAGGGCTGGTTCAATATCTGCAAAACAACCAATGTGATTCATCACCTCAATAAAAGAAAGGACAAGAACCACATGATCCTCTCATTACATGCAGACAACATCTGACAAAATATAGCATCCTTTCTTGATAAAAAACCCTCAAGATCATAAAAGCCATATATGAACGACCCAATGCTAATGTCATCCTCAATGGGGAAAAACTGACAGATTTCCCCTAAGGTCAGGAACAAGACAGGGATGTCCACTCTCACCACTGTTATTCAACATAGTATTGAAAGTCTTAGCCTCAGCAATCAGACAACACAAAGAAATAAAGGCATCCAAATCAGCCAGGTGGAGGTCACACTTTCACTCTTTACAGATGACAAGATACTCTATATGGAAAACCCAAAAGATTCCACCAAAAAATTGCTAGCACTGACCCATGAATTCAGAAAAGTCACAAGATATAAAATCAATGCACAAAAGTCAGTTGCATTCCTATCCACCAACAATGAAACAACAGAAAGAGAAATCAAGGAATAGATCCCATTTACATTTGTACCAAGAACCATAAAATACCTAGGAAAAAAAACTAACAAAAGAGGTTAAAAATCTATACACTGAAAACTATAGAAAGCTTATGAAAGAAATTGAAGAAGACACAAAAAAAATGGAAAAATATTCCATGCTCCTGGATGGGAAGAACAAATATTGTTGAAATGTCAAAGCAATCCACATATTCAATGCAATCCCTATCAAAATAACACTAGCATTCTTCACAGAGCTAGAACAAACAATCCTACAATTTGTATGGAACCAGAAAAGACCCCCGAATAGCCAAAGCAATCTTGAAAAAGAAAACCAAAGCAGGAGGCATCACAATCCTGGACTTCAAGCTGTATTACAAAGCTGTAATCATCAAGACAGTATGGTACTGGCACAAAAACAGATCATTGGAACAGGAGAACCCAGAAATGGACCAACAGACGTATGGCCAACTAATCTTTGAGAAAGCAGGAAAGAATATCCAATGGAATAAAGACAGTCTCTTCAGCAAATGGTGCTGGGAAATCTGGACAGCAACATGCAAAAGATTGAATCTGGACCACTTTCTTACACCATACTCAAAAATAAACTCAAAAATGGTTGAAAGACCTAAATGTAAGACAGGAAGCCATCAAAATCCTTGAGGAGAAAGCAGGCAAAAACCTCTTTGACCTTGGCCACAGAAACTTCTTACTCAACATGTCTCCAGAGGCAAGGGAAACAACAGCAAAAATGCTTCTGCACAGGGAAGGTAACAATCAGCAAAACTAAAAGGCAACCAACAGAATGGGAGAAGATATTTGCAAACGACATATCAGATAGAGTTAGTATCAAAAATCTATAAAGAACTTATCAAATTCAACACCCAAAAAACAAATCATCCAGTGAAGAAATGGACGAAAGACATGAATAGACACTTCTCCCAAGAAGACATCCGGATGGCCAGCTGACACGTGAAAAAATGCTCAACATCACTCATCATCAGGGAAATACAAATCAAAACCACAATGAGATACCACCTCAAACCTGTCAGAATGGCTAACATTGACAACTCAGGCAACAACAGATGTTGGCGAGGATATGAAGAAAGAGGATCTCTTTGGTACTGCTGGTGAGAATGCAAACTGGTGCAGCCACTCTGGAAATGGAGGTTCCAGTACCTCAGTACCCAGTACCTCAGTTCTGAGTACTCAGAACCTCAGTATGGAGGTTCCTCAAAAAATTAAAAATAGAACTGTACAGCCCAGGAATTGCACTACTAGGTGTTTATCCAAGGGATACAGGTGTGCTGTTTCAAAGGGACACATGCACCCCAATGTTTATAGCAGCACTATCAACAATAGCCAAAGTATGGAAAGAGCCCAAATGTCCATTGATGAGTGAATGGATAAAGAAGATGTGGTATGTACATACAATGGAGTATTAGTCGGCAATCAAAACAAATGAAATCTTGCCATTTGCAACTACATGGATGGAACTAGAAGGTATTATGCTAAGTGAAATTAGTCAGAGAAAGACAAACAGCATATGACTTCACTCGTATGAGGACTTTAAGACACAAAACAGATGAACATAAGGGAAGGGAAACAAAATAATATGAAAACAAGGAAGGGGGACAAAACATAAGAGACTTTTAAATATGGAGAACAAACAGAGGGTTACTGGAGGCGTTGTGGGAGGGGGGATGGGCTAAATGGGTAAGGTGTATTAAGAAATCTCCTGAAATAATTGTTGCACTATATGCTAACTTGGATATAAATTTAAAAAATAAATTAAATAAAATGCTAAAAAAAATAAAGGAGTGTTAATACCTATCCTTCTCAAACTATTGCAAAAAATAGAAGAGGAAGGAAAACTTCCAAATTCATTCAATGAGGCCAGTATTACTCTGATACCAAAACCCAAAAAAGACACTGCTAAAAAAGATAACTACACACCAATATCCCTGATTAACATAAATGTAAAATCCTCAAAAAAATACTAGCAAACCAAATCCCACAATACATTGAAAGAATTATTCACCATGATCATATGGGATATATTCCTGGGCTGCAAGGGAGATTTAGTATGCACAATCATATTAATAAGAGAAAGGATAAGAACCATATGATCATTTCAAAAGAGCAAAAAAAAGCATTTGGCAAAATACAACAACCATTCATGATAAAATCTCTTACAAAGTAGTCTTAGAGGGAACATACATCATCATAATTAAGGGCATTTATGAAAAACCCATCAACCTTAATGGGGAAAAACTGAGAGTTTTCCCCTAAAGGTCAGGAACAAGACAAGCATGTGCACTCTCAGCACTTTTATTAAACATAGTACTGGCAGTGCCAGCCATAGCAATCACACAAGAGAAAGAAATAAAAGACATCCAAACTGATAAGGAGGAAGTAAAACTCTAGTTGCAGATGACAAGATACTACGTAAAAAACCTAAGAGACTCCATCAAAAAACTGCTAGAACTGATAAATAAACCAATAATGTCACAGGATTTAAAATCAATGTACAGAAATGTGCTGCATTTCTATACACTAATGAGGAAGCAACAGAAAGAGAAAATAAGGAATCAATCCCATTTACAATTGCATCAAAAACAACAAGGTACCTAGGAATAAACCTAACCAAAGAGGTGAAAGACCTATACTCTGAAATCTACAAAACTTGATGAAAGAAATTGAAGATGATACAAAGAAATGGATTGGAAGAAGCAATATTGTTTAAATGTTTGGACTACCCAAAACGATCTCAGATACCAATAGGATTTTTCACAGAACAAAAACAAACAAACCTAAAATTAGTTCCGGAACCACAAAAGACCCCTAATGGCCAAAGCAATCTTGAAAAAGAAAAGCAAAACTGGAGGGATCACAATTCCAGACCTCAAGTCACATCACAAAGCTGTAGTGATCAATACGGTATGCAACTGGCACAAAAACAGACATACAGATAAATAGAACAGAATAGAAAACCCAGAAATAAACACACACTTACATGGTCAATTAATCTTTGACAATAGAGGCAAGAATATGCAATGGGAAAAGATGGTCTTTTCAACAAAAGGTGTTTGGAAAACTGAGCAGCAACATGCTAAAGAATGAAATTGGACCACTTTCTTACATTACACCCCAAAATAAATTCAAATGGATAAAAGACCTAAACGTGAGACAGGAAACATAAGATTCCTAGAAAAGAACATAGGCAGTATCTTGTT
Organism: Panthera tigris; assembly: GCF_018350195.1. Taxonomy (NCBI): domain Eukaryota; kingdom Metazoa; phylum Chordata; class Mammalia; order Carnivora; family Felidae; genus Panthera; species Panthera tigris. The sequence continues at coordinate 64,233,897 of NC_056660.1, read as the reverse complement.
TGACATGGGCCATACCAACTTCTTTTTAGATATGTCTCCCAAGGCAAGTGAAACAAAAGCAAAAATAAACTACTGGGACTACACCAAAATGAAAGCTTCTGCACAGTGAAGGAAGCCACAAAACTAAAAGGCAACCTAAAGAATGGGAGAAGATATTTGCAAATGCCATATTTGGTAAAGAGTCAGTATCCAAAATATATAAAGAACTTACACAACTTAACACCCAAAACACAAATAATACAATGAAAAATAGGAAGAAGACATCCAAATGCCCAATGGAAATATGAAAAAATGTTCATTCTCACTTACCGTTTGGGAAATCCAAATCAAAACAACACTGAGATATCATCACTTCACACCTGTCAGAATGGCTAAAATCAACAACACAAGAAACAGCAGGTGTCCGGAGGATATGGAGAAAAAGTAACCCTCTTGCCTTGTTGTTGTTGTTGAAAATGTAAACTGGTGTAGCCATTGTGGAAAGCAGTATGGAGATTCCTCAAAAGTTAAAAATAGAACTATGTTACGATCTAGCAATTGCACTATTGGATATTTATCCAAAGAGTACAAAAATACTAATTCAAAGGGAAACATGCACCCCTATGTTTATAGCAGCATTATTTGCAATAGGCAAGATACGGAAGCAGCCCAAGTGCTCATAAACTGATGAATGGATACAGACAGTCACACACACACACACACACACACACACACACACACACACACACACTGTATACACACACAAACACATACACACAATGGGATATTATTCAGTCATAAAAAAGAATGAAATCTTGCCATTTTCAACAGCACGGATGGAGCTAAAGAGTATAATGCTAAGTGCAATAAGTTAGAGAAAGACAAATACCATATGATTTCACTTATATGTGTAATTTAAGAAGCAAAACAAACTAGCAAAAAGAAAAGAGAGAAAGAGAGAGAGAGAGACCAAGAAATAGACTCTTAACTATAGAGAATGAACAGATGGTTACCAGAGGGGAGGGGACTGAGGGGATGAGTTCAATAGGTGATAGGGATTAAACACTGCACTGGATGATATATGGAATTACTGAATTACTATATTGTACATCTGAAACTAATATAACACTATATGTTATCTAATTGGAACTAAAATTAAACTTAAAAGCCCCCAAAACCAGAAGAGTGTGAATGTACATATATTTTAAATAGCCATAGGTTCTCTAATGTCAAGTGTCAATTTCCTTTATTTATGTAGTTTTCTGTAAGAATGAAAATGTTGATTCATATAATGTGAATATACAGGTAAAATAAGTTAGAGATTTTTTTTTAAACAAAATTATGGTTCTGTTGAAAGTTTTAAAAATTTCCTTTAAAGGAATCATTATGGATGAAACAATTTCCTTTTTGGTTAAATA